>NC_047085.1:514619385-514823312 GCF_902459505.1 Geotrypetes seraphini | reverse complement strand
AAAACCCCATTTCCGCCCATCTCCGCGAGCTCGGTCCCCACAAATCATATGATCCCATCCACACAAGCCTCAGTTATGATTTTATATTGAATGTATTTTATTAAAATATAAAAAGAAACAATATTCTGTACAATTGTCATTTTATAAATACAAATAATACAGAGCAAGGATCAACAAAACCCCTGTCTCCCCTCCCCTTCACACATATCCCCTCTACTATCAAGAAAACTGAACAAGCCAAATTATTACAGAATGCTACACAGAAATATCATGCTAACAGAATACTGCAGTCACACATGATAGGAATAGTTTTAGGGGAGTGCAACTAGGGCAACTGCCCCCTGGTCAGAGAGCGCCCTAAGCCAGCTGAAAGCTAAAGAAGCACTGATTAGGCTTTGCAGTCCCCTGTTATGTCTAACACCAGCTCTAGCAGGATATATATTTCAAATCTGATATATTCTAATCACAAAATAGAAATAAATTTTTTTTTCTACCTTTTGTCGTCTCTGGTTTCTGCTTTCATCTTCTTTTCATTCTCTTCCTTCCAGCATCTGCCCTCTATGTCTCTTCAATCCAGCATCTTCCATCCACTGTCTGTCCTCTCCCCCTTCCATATGGTATCTGTCTTCTTTCTATGCCCCTCTCCCCTTTCGATCCAGCCTGCGCCCCCTCTCTCCTTTTTACATGATTCATTCCAACTTCACTGCTCTCTTCATTTTTATCTCTCCTACACCAGATCTACCATCGTTGTCCCTCTCTGCTTATTTTTTTGTTGACCCCTACCTATCATCAATCTCTCTACTTTCTTCCGGTAGGCCTGTGTCTCCCCTTCCTCTTCTTTAATCTCCCTGCCAGATGTTTTCTTCCTTTTTTCATTCTCCCTTCCCTACTCCTCCTGTCCAGAAGTAACTCTCTTCCCTTCCTCCCCTCCCAGCAGCATCTCTCCTTCTCCCTCTCCAGTAGTAGCTGTCCCTTTTTTATCCCTTGCCCAGCAGCTTCCCTCCAGGTCCAGTAGCAGCTGTCCCTTTTTTTTCCCTTGCCCAGCAGCTTCCCAGACTCCTTTCCCTCCTCCCCTCCCAGCAGCATCTCTCCTTCTCCCTCTCCAGTAGTAGCTGTCCCTTTTTTATCCCTTGCCCAGCAGCTTCCCTCCAGATCCAGTAGCAGCTGTCCCTTTTTTTCCCTTGCCCAGCAGCTTCCCAGACTCCTTTCCCTCCTCCCCTCCCAGCAGCATCTCTCCTTCTCCCTCTCCAGTAGCAGCTGTCCCTTTTTTATCCATTGCCCAGCAGCTTCCCTCCAGGTCTAGTAACAGCTGTCCCTTTTTTTTTCCTTGCCCAGCAGCTTCCCAGACTCCTTTCCTCCTCCCCTCCCAGCAACATCTCTCCTTCTCCCTCTCCAGTAGCAGCTATCCCTTTTTTTCCCTTGCTCAGCAGCTTCCCAGACTCCAATAGTGGCTTTCTCCCCTCCCAGCAGCTCTTCTTACTTCCCAGCACAGCAATTCAGGAAGGCAGCCTCGGGTCCTTTGTTGGGTCGCGCTGCCTCTGAGGAAAGAGGAAGTTGCTTCATCAGAGGCAGCCGCGACTCAGCAAAAGCCCCAAGGCTGCCTTCGTGAATCGCAGCGCTGGGAAGTAAAGGAGAGCTGCAGAGAGGGGAGAAAGCCACTGTCGGAGGCTCCCCAAGATCTCTCCGGCCCAGCGCAGACTTCAGCTGTTGATCTTGCCGGCCCTGCGCGGACCAACAGGAAATTGAAGTGAGTCAATCTCGCCGGCCCTGTGCAGACCGGCAAAAATCTCCTGCGGACCGGCACCAGTCCACGGACCTGCGGTTGAAGAATAGTGCCCTAGACCACATGTTAGATTGTACATGGAGACTTCAGCTTTGGCTTAAGGTTATGAATTCAGCAAATGAAGTGTGAATAATCTGTTGCATAATACACCCCATTCCCAACTCTCAGAAAAGAGTATCAGCAGAGCAAATGGCCAGTTTGGGTCGCACTACACTGACGTCATCACCAGTATGCACCCAGGTGAAACAGACACAACACTGAAACAATGCTGGGCATAGAGAATGACCCAGGGAGGAAAAAAAAATCTGGTTGCCGCAGGTACATGGATAAGGCTATTCACCGCCCCATTGAGCGGTGAATGACCCTGTTCCCCGACAGTTAAGTGAGGGAACGCATGCAAGATATTTCTAACCCCTTACAATCGTGCAGGACCAGCAACCCCCTCACTCCTCTTGCAGTTCGCTGTGGTCCTGGGCATCTCCCTTCCCCCTCACCTTCTCTGGCGATTTTCTAATCTAATCTAATATTTGTGTGTCGCGCACACCTAAACAAGCCCTAGGCGACTTAATGGAAAGGAAAAGGTTAGGGTGGAATGAAGGAGAAGAAGGGGACAGGAAACATAAAACTTAAGCAAATTAAGTAAAGGATCAGGTGCTTATGATGATCCTAGAAGAATTAGTCGTCAAAGAGTGAAGTTTTCAGTTTCTTTTGGAATAGGGTATGGGTTGGTTCCGTTCTTATAGTCTCTGCAAGATTATTCCAGATTTTGAATCCGAGGAAGGTGAACATGGACTGAAGATTCTTTTGTACTTGAGATTTTTTGTCGAAGGGAGGTTCAATTGGATTCTATTGAGAATTCTGCATGAGTTGGACCATGCATCAGTTAAGAGTTTGATGTGTGGTCCTGCTGAGTTGCCATATATAATGCGATGCATGATACTGGCTGTTTTGAATTTTATACAAGCTGTGATGGGCTGTTAATAAAGATGTTTGCAGTAGGTTGAGATGGAGTCGTATTTTTTCAGGCCGAAGATGAGTCTTACTGCAGTGTTTTGGATAAGTTGCATTTGCGGGATAAGGGTGGCGTTGACTCCCAGGTAGTAGGAGTTGCAGTAATCCAGTTGGGATAGAATCATCATCTGGCAATGGTGGCAAAGTGATGCTGGTGGAAGTATGGCCTGATGAGTCTTAGCTGTTTCATGGTGAAGAGGGCTTTCTTTCGAAGATGGGATACTTGAGGTTCCATGGATAATGTGGAGTCTAGTATACAGCCTAGAATTTTAGAGGTTTTTTCTATCGTAAGTATGGTGCCCGATTGGAGCGCGATGCTTGTTGGACATTGTAGAAATAGAGGATCTTGGTTTTGGTGGCATTTAATTTTAGTTTTTGAGCAGTTGCCCATGCTTGGATTTTTTCTGTATTATCAGAGATTTTCTATATTATCAGCCTGATTTTTCTGCCACCAGTATTACGAGTAAGATGTCATCCGCGTATGACATTATGCTCTCATCTTCAAGTTGGATGTCTCCAAGTGAGCTCATGAACAGGTTGAAAAGGATAGGTGAGAGTGGTGATCCCTGCGGAACTCCACAGAAGGCCCTCCAGTTGTTGGAGCAAACACTGTCTTTTTTGAGTGTATTCCTCTGTTCATGAGTAAGTCAGTGAACCAGCGCAGTACCGTATCTGTTACCCCTGTCCTCAGAGAGTTTTGCCAAGAGTAATTGATGATCGACTGAGTCAAAAGCTGCAGATATGTCAAATTTGAAGGAATATGGCCTGACGGCTTGTACTTAGAAGTTGTTTGATTTTGGTTAGTAAGGTCAGGATGAGGAGTTCTGTGCTGTTGTCTGAAACCGAACTGTGTCTGAAGAAGGCATCTATGTATGCTGTTAGTTTTTGTTTATGTGGATTTCAAGAAGTTTGGTGAGAATGGAGAGATGCCAGCCATGGGCCTGTAATTTGAAGGAGTTAGAAGATTTAGGAATTTGGGGTTAGAGCTATTTTTCCCATTTCTTCGGTAGGCATCCTTGGTTTAGGGATTTGTTCGGAAGGGAGTTGATCCTTATGATAATTTCCTTGGGCGCTGTTGTGAGGAGGGGGGACAGTTGTCTAAGTCTTGCATCGGGTGGCCAGTTTGCTTAATAGTTTTTGTGTGTCAGAGATAAACAGGGTTGTGAAGGTGGACCAGATGAGACCGGCCTTGATGGTTTCTGTGGATTGTTCAGGTGTCATTCTGGGATGTGTTTGTGCTGGTGACTTGCTGGCTACAGTTTTGATCTTGTTCAGGAAGTAATCTGCTAGCTCTTGGGCTGTGGGTGTGTAGAGGTGATCTGTAGTGTTTTGTTTGGGGGGGGAGAAATAGTTTTTTGTTGGTGGTGGTTCCGGTTCCTATTATGTTGGCATAATAGCATTTCCTGGCTTCTGATATGTTGAACTTATATTTGTTGATTGCTGCTCTCCATAACCCTCTTTGGTTTAGTGCTCTCTTCTTTCGCCTTCTCCTTTCTAGTCGTCTGCATAGTTTTTTTCCTGCTCTTAGTGATTCTGTGTACCAGGGGGAGGTCCGGCTTTGTAGTATTTGGTGGGGGCGTAGGGGGAGAGAACATCCAAGGTATCGATTATGGACTTGTTCCAGTTTGCTAGCATTGCTGTAGCGCTGTTTGAGGAGAAGATCAGAGATGTCGTTACTTGTCTCCAGAAGAGATCTGTATTGAGTTTTTTTGTATCAGTTTTTACTTCTTTTGCTATTTTATTTACGTGGTTTTCTACTGTGAGGTTCAGGTTGAATTTGAGAAGGTGGTGGTCAGACTAGGGCAGGGGTACGCAATTCCGGTCCTCAAGAGCTGGAGCCAGGTCAGGTTTTCAGGATTTCCACAATGAATATGTAGAGATGGATTTGAAGCACTGCCTCCTTGAGATGCAAATTTATCTCATGCATATTTATTGTGGATATCCTAAAAACCTGACCTGGCTCCGGCTCTCGAGGACTGGAATTGCCTACCACTGGATTAGGGGATAGGGGACCATTTGACATTTGTGGTGAGGTTGGCGGGGGTAGTAGCAAGTAGGTCGTGTGTCCTTTTTCGTGAATTGGACCTGAGGACACGATAGTGATTTGAAAGTCTTCAAGTCGGGACCTGAGTTTAGAGACATCGTTATTGTTGGTCAGTTCGAGTGGTAGGTTGGCATCTCCTACGATGAGCAGGTTGGTGTGTTGGCATGCCAGGTTTGCTATTATTTCTAACAGTTTGGAGACTGTGTTTGAGTGGGGTTTGGGGGCCTGTAGATCAGAAGAATTCCTAGGTTGTATAGCGTGGAGTTGGGTTTATCCTCTAGTTTGCAGGTTATGTATTCCCGATGTGGGTGGATGGCTGAGTCCAATTCTGTGATGGTCTCTGTAGGTTATTGCTAGTCCTCCTCCTAGGGATCTGGAGTATGTTGTATCCTTGCAGGCACAGGTGCGGAAGTTCTGGGCTATTTTGTTCTTCAAGCCACGTTTCTATGTTATTGGTTGTGATTAGTTCATTTAAGAGGAGCAGTTTATTTGTTACTGACCTTGCGTTAACATACATGCCTGGGATTGAGGTGGCAGTTTTGATGTGATGTTTGCTTTGCGAGGAGGTTTTTTCCTTTGTTTATTGTTCTTATTGCGTTTGTTCAAAAAAATGAGTATGATCTTCTGGTGGTGTCCCTATGTGTGTTCGTTTGTTGTTGTGTGGGGTGTGTTGTTGTGTGAGGTAGTGGGTTACTGCAATGCAGTTGATATATAGTAACGATAGGATTTGCGAGATTGGGGTTCTCATTTTGAGATCTGCGTGTAGGTTTGCTTGTGTCAGGGTTCTTCTCTTGGTGTATGTTGTAGAGATCAGTCGTCGCCTTTCCATCGCTGCACAAAGGATCGCAATAAGGTGCTTTAACAATATTGTTTAAATGCTGTCAAACTTTCAGAATTTGCAAATTTTTTGCTCAGAATTCCGCCAGGATTAATCAGTAGTTCAGATAGCGTAGCTGGTTTTAAGAAAGGTTTGGACAAATTCCTGGAGGAAAAGTCCATAGCCTGTTATGAAGACAGTGGCATGGAATGTTGCTACTCTTTGGGTTTGGGCCAGGTGCTAGTGACCTGGATTGGCCTCCGTGAGAATGGGCTACTGGCCTTGATGGACCATTGGTCTGACCCAGTAAGGGTATTTTTATGTTCTTATTTTTGGGAATTATGGCCTATGTCAAGTTTTTATTTTACAAGATGATTCATGGTCTTGCCTTGAGTTGACTTGATTATTGAAGTTCCTTCTTTGTTCAGCTCCAAAACATTGAAAATACAGCTATTAAGACTTTTATGGGAGATTTTGCCTTTTTCTCCACTCCAGAAGGAAGCCCGTTGGCTACCATATTTTTATCGAGCCAAATTGAAGATGTTGGTTTTGACACACACAGCCTTTTACTGAGGTTTCTTGGGCAACTTTTTGATCCCTTATCGTCCCACACACACTTTAAGATCCCAGAACCAGAACCGTCTTATCCTGTCTCTGTCACGAGCCAAATTGGATCCTACTAGACTAGAGGATCAACGTTCCTTTATAGGGCACCAGCCATGTAGAATTCTCTGCCCCAGCATTTACGGTTAGAAAGTCATCTACGATAGATTGAACTCATTTTTATTCTTTAGCATTTTGGGAGCTCTAATGTTATGGTAGAGTTTTATACGTCACTGTGGGATCAACCTTACTGGTTCCTGTTTCATTGTTGTTTAGTTTTTGTATTAATATCAAGTATACTTAATAAATAAATATTAGTAAATTAAAAGCCCCCAGACTGGCAATTACATGCTTTGGTTTAAATCTTTTCTTGCTTTTTCTTTGGGAGCATCTTCTTTTTGGAGTTCTCTTGTAACTATTAGACTTGCTTTAAAACCAAAAAGTTTATATATTTTTGGATCCTAGGCAGCTCTAGAATTTTCCTTGAGAAAAGGAACATGCGATCAGAGGTGGTTGTAGGTGGGAACAAGACTTTGGCTGTAGTTGTGGGTGGGCGAGTTCCTGTTTTGATATCTTCGTGGGCTGTATTTGCTCCTTTATACCTTTCTTTAATTGTTATTTTTCACTTTAGGTTTATTACTAATTGGAAAATTAGTTTCATAACCTAATTTTAAAAAGAAGAGAAAGGTTTAAAGACTTATTGCAGAATTTCCTTAACATGAGAAATCCCATGTAGTCGTGTGAGCCCAGAAAATTGTGTTTCATGATCGTTAATAGCGCTCCATAGTTACTAACACACGATTACCATCTTTTGTTTCTATTCAGCAGATACTGAGGCGAAGAGGGAGGAGAATCAAGAAAAATGGTTTCTGGAAATTGAACCCATCCCAAGCCAACCAGGAAATGTCAGTGAGAATATTTCTCAGAGGAATGAGAATCAAAACACAAGGAATTCTCAACAGGAATTGGAGAAGAAGCTGAGAGACCCTGCAAGAGATCCCCTGGATGCAGTCGCTGAGGGTGAGAAAAGTGACGGGGAACTCACAAACATCCCTGAGCACCAGAGACACCCGAGAGAAGAGAGATCCTTACGAAATAAAAACAGCGACCAAATGGCTTTTCAACTCCACCAGGGAGAGAGGAAAGGAAAGAAATCCATTCTACTTGACACCACTGGAGAAAGCCTTGGTAAGATATATCATTTATTATTGCTCAAGAGAATCCGCCCCAGGGTGAGACCCTTTTTGTGTTGTCAATGTAGAAAAAGCTCCAAACGAAAGGTGAATGTATCACAGCATTAGTTCCAAGGGATGGGCAGCCCAAAAATGTTGTTTTGTTTTAGTTTCTCTGGATTTTTGTTTCAGGAGCAATATCAGCAAGAGTGTGAACTATTTGGAAATGTGGCACACTCTTATGAAAAAAGGGGCCTTGTTTCTGATGGTGCTCCAGTGGGTCACACGTGTGTAGCATTTGCAAAGAGGAGACACTATTACTGGCGAACCAAAGACACCAAATGTCTTTTCTGCTTGCTTTAGTTTAATGACGTGGGATATGTCCTGGGCTTTTCCATGTCATTGCCGTCTCTTTTAATTCCACACCAGAGAACACACTAGGAAAACTACTGAGTGCACGAAATCTCCTAATTGGGAGCATTTCTTAATGAAGATCCTAAAAATAACCATGGCCAGATACTGAAGCTGAGAAAAGCATGTTTTAAGCAGGAGGAGAGGCTGCCCATGGCTTAGACCACGCTGAAAAGGTTTGTTGATTCATTATACTTGATGAATTACACAATTTTGGACCTGCCAAGTTAGAGGATTTGCAAAATAATTAATAAAAAATCCAGAAAGTTAGAAATAACTCCATAAATTACATAACAGAAGAGGTTCAGATATACTGGGGAAAAAGATGGGACATAGGACCTAGTGATTTCTGCCCTGCTCCAGCCGTCCTTAAAAATTTTAAGAAAAGCTTTCAAAACAAATGAGTCTTAAGGTTAACTTTGAACTGATCTAGGGGCAAAGCATTTCCCCAAAATGGGGGCATGAAATAAAAAAGCATCGTTTCTTCTAGAGTCCCAGTGAACCCAGGAGAGAGATGGTCTGGCCAGCCGATGGTCATCAAAGGAGCAAAGTGTTCGCCCCAGCACATAGGGTATACTTTCCTTTGCCAGATAGTCCGGGGTCCCCTCTCTAAGTGCTCTGAAGGTCAGAATCAGGATCTTGAAATGTCTTCTCTAAGCGATAGGCAGCCAGTGTAATTGGGAGAATAATATATAGACAGCCCAATAGTCAAGAATTGAGATGGAACCAGAACCAGTGAAGGTAACTCCAGAAGAAAAGCACTAGAAAGCTCGATTCCAGAAAATTGTTGCTGTTAGGAGATATCCATCACCTTGGAACACAAGTCAAGGAGCCTAAAATAGTGAAGTGTCTCCCAGGATCCTCGGCTTCCAAGAATCCCAAACAAATATTATCTCTAATTAGGAAAGAATCTAGGAATTCTAAAGCTGATGTTGTTATCCATTTGGGTTCAATGACGCACCAGCAATACCCCACTTGTGGTGCAGAAAGCTTTTTGGGAGCCAGGAGAGGGGTTGAAACCTTTTTGTAAAGACTGTAGCTTTTTCGGAAGTACTGCCTACATATGGAAAAGAAGAGGGAAGAGTAGGAAATAGTGAGATCTTCAATAGGTGGCTCAGAGCCTGGTGTCATCACGAAGGCTTTAGGTACAGAGGAGGATGAGGAAATACATGGAAAAACAAGAGAGTATATTGTAATGACAGGTAAAAGGATCCTTGCTGAGAAATTCACGCCATGGGTTTCTAGGCGTTTAAACTAGAAGGTGGGGGTGGCATAAGCAGGACACACGGTGGCCACCCCCAGCAAAGACAAGATAGCAACGTACACAACGATATTAGTGATACCCTTCTTAGCAAGGCAACTGGCAGTGAGACTAAAAAAAAAATGAAATTGCCCCAGAAAAGTAGCTGGAAAGCAAAGACCACAAACGCTCGCAAACTAGGCAGCCAGCAAGCCAGGGAATTTAAAGAAAGCAAAGGCAAAGTCCCAATCCCTCCCGAGAGTTCACCCCAAGGAGCAAGACCCGATTCAGTTTTAGAATCACTCTTTGGCGAGTAGAGATGACATGTTTGGGTCACTCGGGAAAGTCCAAAAAGAGGAGCAGAGCAGCAATCACTAGGAAATGGTCCATCATACAAACAGCAGTAGCAGCGCTGACCATCCCAGCATGATCCAGGCAGTGGTGGAGTCAGGTCAGACCCTGAAATGAAGCGGATGTACAGTGGCGACATTCATAGCCTCCTTTCCTGACGCACATAAAAATGAACACCCTAACTCAGTGGTAGGCAAACTCATTAGTCAAAAGAGCCAAAGGTCAGCAGTACAACGATTAAGATTTCTTTTGAGAGCCAAATTTCTTTTCAAGAACCATGTTTTTAGGAGTCGTTTTAAACTAGCTACTAACATTCAATAAAACCAGATATCATAATAATAGTAATTTTATTTATTGCCCAAAAATATTTTTTACATTAAAATATAAATATGACAAAAAACATATTTAATGACACTCCGCTCACCCGCACATAGTCAAAATCGATTTGTGGCAGAGCCTAGAGAATGACACGGGGGAAAACTTTGTCCCCATCCTCGTGAGCTCTGTCCCCGTTCCCACAAACCATCTGATCCCATCCACACAAGCCTGAAATAGTTTTATACTGAACTTATTAAAGTATAAAAAGAAACAATATTCTGTACAATTGTCAATTTATAAATCAGCGTCTTCTCCCCACTCTCTCTTCCCCATTTCCCTTCAGCATCCTCAGCCCACTCTCTCTCCACTTTCCTTCAGCGCACACATATAAAAACAAGCGAGCAATTTTATATCATTTTCATTCTATTCATTCATAGAAATTAAAGTCTAAATAATGCCAGTAACAAAACATGATTTTACAAAAATAATTCCCTGCACAGTCAAGGCTGCAAGGATTACTAGATGTCTTTCAGCAGCAACCCTCCCTCCCCTCCCCTTACTTTTATGGCGATTTTCTTTTTTTTTGTGTGTTCCCGCTGCCCGAACCGACTTTCATCAAGTCATGCATGTGTGGCTGCCAAAACTTCTCCTCTGATGCAACTTCCTGTTTCCGGTTACGTCACAGGAGAAGTTTCGGCAGCCACATACGACTTGATGAAAGCTGGCTCGAGCAGCTAGCATATGGAAAAAAAAAACTAGAAAATTGCCATGGTAATGTAAGGGGGAAGAAGGGAGATGTTTGATCGGTGACGTGTCATTCTCCATCTCAAGGGTGCCCACACTCTTTGGACTTGCGAGCTACTTTTAAAATGACCAAGTCAAAATGATCTACCAGCAATAACATTTAAAAAAACACAAAACACACTGTACGCACAGAAAATATTAATTATCATTTATATTCCACGGGTTTTCAAAGAGGTCAAGGCAGATGACTTTATGCAATGTCACCTCAGGAACAACTATACAAAAATAGACAAATATACCCCCCTCCCTTTTTACTAAATCATGATAGCGGTTTTTAGCGCAGGGAGCTGCGCTGATTGCCCCACGTTGCTCTCGATGCTCATAGGCTCCCTGCGTTAAAAACCACTATCGTGGTTTAGTAAAAGGGGGCCATTATGCAAAATATAGACAGCAGATATAAATTCTCAAAACGGACACATTTTGATCACTAAATTGAAAATAAAATCATTTTTCCTACCTTTGTTGTCTGGTGATTTCATGAGTCTCTGGATGCACTTTTTTCTTCTGACTGTGCATCCAATATTTCTTCCCTTCTTTCAGCCTCCTGTATGCTTCCTGTCCTCCAGACCTCATTCCCTCCCCCAACTTTTTCTTTCTTTCTCTATGTCCCCTTTCTTTCTGTATGTCTGTCTTTCTCCGTGCTCCATTTCTGTCTGTCTCCCGTCACCCTTCTTTCTTTCTGTCTCCCTGCCCCCCTTTCTTTCTTTCTCCCTGCCCTCCCCCAAGCCACCGCCATCGGGGAACAAGCCGCCACCGCCGCTCTCCTTGCTTCCCTTCCCCGTAAAGAGGACGCTGAAGCACCAGGCCGACCAACCTTCCCCACCTGATGTCAATTCTAACGTTGGAGAGGAAGTTCCAGAGGTTGGTTGGCCCGGCGCTTCAGTGTCCTCTTTACAGGGAAGGGAAGCAGGTTGGGCACCCCTGCTCTAGCTAGCAGAGCCGCACTCAAGTGGCTAAAGAGCCGCGGTTTGCCAATCATTGCCCTAGCTGATTGCCTGGCAGGGACAATTGCATTCAACTACATCTGAATTCTGTGTGGTAGCGCTTCCCTGAATATTTTAATAGAGAGCAGTGAACTACTACACTGTTGACCCATAATATGCTATTAGTTTCTTATCAAAGGTTATCTTTGCCAGCCTATTTTAATGCAACAACAAAAAGACCTGTGAATGCTGATATTCTGAAAATAAAAATACATATGAAAAAGTCCAACCGGACCCTACACGCCTTTCTTAGGGGTCCAATTGATGTCAAATGCACAAATAGAGAAATGGACCTAAAACAGTGTACTTGTCTATATGCAAAACACAAATGGCACAAAAAAAAATCAACATCCACAGGTTGTTTTTTTTTTTGTTGTTGTTGTTGTTGGATTGATTCTTCTGTGGATTTTTGGGTCTTCTTTTTTTCTTTTGTTGTGTAGCCTGTTTTAATCAACAGGCATTAATCTGTTTGTTTTCATTTAAGGGAGTAAAGTGTGTTATAAAGAAAAACCAAAAAACTGAAGATTCCTGAAAGCTCTCTCAACACATCACCTCTACTGACACCCTTGTTTTGTTTTATGCTATAATTCCCAGGTACATTAGATAGATTGTGAGGGAAAATGTTTGAGGATCTGAATAAATATATTCTGTCCCGAGTCCCCTTAGGAGATTGGTAAAGTTATGTTTTGAAAAAAAAACCCTAAATCAAATTACTTAGCTCTTGTTCAACATCAAGTCATGTAAAAACAACTTTTCACCATCTGCCAATTAAAGGGTTAATACAAGCAGGAATACAATGAATTACTTAAGAAAAGCTTTATTAAAGATTTTATATCGTATCTAAGAATGCACAAAATAATCCAAATGAGAGATAAACATTCTACATCTTTATATTATGATACAAAACTTTTCTTGTCATCAAACAGGTTTAAACTGTCACCAGAGGATCCATGAGAGTGAGAGGCCATTCACAAGTCCAAAATGTGGCAAAAGTTTTAATCACCAATCAAATTTAAGAAGACTTGAGAGGATTCATACCAGAAAGAGACTGTATACCTGTTCAGAATGTGGGAAAAACTTTACTCGGCAATCAACTTTAAAAATGCACGAGAGGATTCATACTGGAGAGAAACCATATACCTGTTCAGAATGTGGGAAAAACTTTACTCAGCAATCACATTTAATAACGCACAGGAGGATTCATACTGGAGAGAAACCATATACCTGTTCAGAATGTGGGAAAAGCTTTACTCAGCAATCAGCTTTAAAAAAGCATGAAATGATGCATACTGGAGAGAAACCATATACCTGTTCAGAATGTGGTAAAAGATTTAATCAGCAATCACATTTAATAACGCACAAGAGAATTCATACTGGACAGAAACCATATGCCTGTTCAGAATGTGGTAAAAGATACAGTCATCTTTCAGCTTTAAAAATGCACGAGAGGATGCATACTGGAGAGAAACCATATACCTGTTCAGAATGTGGTAAAAGATTTAATCGGAAATCACAATTAATAACACACAGGAGGATTCATACTGGAGAGAAACCATATACCTGTTCAGAATGTGGGAAAAGGTTTACTCTGCAGTCAACTTTAAAAATGCACGAGAGGATGCATATTGGCGAGAAACCATATACCTGTTCAGAATGTGGGAAAAGATTTAATCGGCAATCACATTTAATAACGCACAGGAGGATTCATACTGGACAGAAACCATATGTCTGTTCAGAATGTGGGAAAAGATACAGTCATCTTTCAGCTTTAAAAATGCATGAAAGGATTCATACTGGAGATAAAGCATATATCTGTTCAGAATGTGGTAAAAGATACAGTCATTCAGCTTTAAAAATGCACGAGAGGATTCATACTGGAGAGAAACTATATATCTGCTCAGAATGTAGGAAAATCTTTACTCAGCAATCAACTTTAAAAATGCACGAGAGGATGCATACTGGCGGGAAACCATATACCTGTTCAGAATGTGGGAAAAGCTTTACTCAGCAAACACATTTAATAATGCACATGAGGATTCACTCTGAAGAGAAACCATTTACCTGTTCAGAATGTGGGGAAAGCTTTAGTGTTCAGTCAATTTTAAAAATACATGAGAGGATGCATACTGGAGAGAAACCATATACCTGTTCAGAATGTGGGAAAAGCTTTACTCGGCATTCAAGTTTAAAAATGCACAAGAGGATGCATACTGGAGAGAAACCATATACCTGTTCAGAATGTGGAAAAAGCTTTACTCGGCAATCAGCTTTAAAAATGCACGAGAGGATTCATAATGGAGAGAAACCATATACCTGTTCAGAATGTGGAAAAAGCTTTACTCGGCAATCAGTTTTAAAAATGCACGAGAGGATTCATACTGGAGAGAAACCATATATCTGTTCAGAATGTGGGAAAAGCTTTACTCAGCAATCGGCTTTAAAAATGCACGAAAGGATGCATACTGGAGAGAAACCATATACCTGTTCAGAATGTGGTAAAAGATTTAATCAGCAATCACATTTAATAACGCACAGGGGGATTCATACTGGAGAGAAACCATATACCTGTTCAGAATGTAGCAAAAGCTTTACTCAGCACTATAATTTAAAAATGCACAAGAGGACTCATATTGGAGTAAAATCATATACTGGTCAGAATGTGGTAAAAACTTAAATGAAAGTCACATGAGGCATAAGAGGACTCAAAGAGGAGGTATAGAAAGGTGTATACGAATATCCAGGAGTGGAAGAAGGGACAATCCTGAGAGAAAATATTGGCATTTCTTGCTCTCTTATATATCTTTGGTATTTTTTACTTTCAGTGTAAATTTTTTTTAAAATATCATAGATATAATTTGAGATACCACGTCAGTAAATATATCAGTGGCTACCTTCCCCACACATTCTACCAACATGGTTCTGACATCTCCCACGAGCAGTTCTGAAGTTGGGCTTTAATGGAGATTGTCTATGATGCTCCATGGGATGTAATCAGTTCTGGGGCCAGCATGTGCCTGTGTATTCATGAGTGGAGCTTACAAAAATAGGCAGTGATTTAGGGCAGATCTCTGCACGCTGGCCACTAAATTTATTCTCATACTTTTCTCACACCTTCAGGCCTACTGTCATATACCTCAAATCTCATCCAGGTTTAAACTGTCCTCAGAAGATCCATGAGAGTGAGAGGCCAAGTCCAGAATGTGGTAAAAGATATAGTAATTCTTCAGATTTAAAAAGGCACAAGAGGATTCATACTGGAGAGAGACCCTATATATGTCTAGAATGTGGTAAAAGCTTTAGTCAGCAATAAGATTTTAATTAACTTGAAAGGATTCATAGTGGAGAAAACCCATCTATCTGTCCAGAATGTGGTAAAAGCTTTAATTAGCAATCACATTTAAATATTCACGAGAGGAGTCATACTGGAGAGAAACCATATACTAGTTCAGAATGTGGTAAAAACTTTAAATGGCAATCAAATTTAAAAGAGCACAGATTCATACTGTTCTGAATGTGATAAAAGCTTTATTCAGCAATCGCATTTAAATCTGTACAAGAGGCTTCATACTGGTCAAAATGTGGGCAAATCCTAAATGCAAATCACATTAGATAAATATAAAAAGATTCACACAGAAGGTACAAAATGAAGGTGTATATGAATGTCCAGGAGTGGCGGAAGGAGCAACTATCAAGCAGACATTCCTGAGAAAAAATATTGGCATTTTCTGCTCTGTTATTTTTGACTTTTAGTTTATGCCTAGACTGTACGTTCTTAGATGTGAAGAGGGAATCAGCCTCATAGAAATAGATTTTAAACCTGTAAATATTTAAGCCTGTAAACCGCTCTGAACTGTTTTGTGGTATTGCGGTATACAAAAATAAAGTTATTATTATTATTATTTTAGACAATGCTCACTGTCCCCGGCTGAATATTGTCCTATAACAATTCAGCAATTAATACAAATTGGAAAACAACTAATTATATATACAAACTGTGATTATTTGGAATATACAAAGTAATCCATGTGAGAGAGAAATATTGTACAGCGTTATATTATGATTAAAACCTTTTATCCGTCAATGAAAACAAAAACAAAAAACTGTGGATACAGATGTTCTAGAGATAATTTATTATACACTGACATATAAAAACATGAAAATTCAGTTTAAAAAAATACAGTGATAAAATTCAAACCGGACCCTACATGGTCCATGTATCGGTGAACACGCCTTCCTCAGGGGTCCTAAAAGGAAGAGGTGAGAAAGATAAAAAGATAGAAAGATAAGAAATGACTGTGATGCCAATCTGGAGCATGCATATTAGTGTCTATACTCGACTGCAAGATAAAACAAGTGAGCCAAGTGTGATCATGACAGAGAAATAGACAGAGAGATAGACAGAGAAAGAGATAGATCTGTATTGCAAAGAGGCTTTTATAGCTTGGAATCTTATTCTGAATATAGAAAACTATTGAGCTTCAATAGAAGTTAAATCTCCCTCTCCTTAGTAAACTTGTGCTAGACAGAAGAATAATAGGCTGAAGTCATATGTGATTTCCAGTATGTCTCTGACAATAGTTTCTGATTAACTTTAGTTATCTGTGCACCTGGACCCATAATAATCCTAAGCACCCTCTTAATCAGACATTAACACCTTTTAGCTAATCATGATTTAATCAGGGCTATTTGAAACCATCTTTTAGGGCTGCTTTCTGTGAATTCTGTGCACTCAGGGTCTATCTGCATTCACATGCCAAGGTCAGATTGATATAATTTCCTATAGGCCTTTGCTGACATTAGTTATGCCAACTGAAAATGCTGATTGCTAGCAATAGTTATGCTGACATATATGACTTTGAAGAGACTTCATTTAGAATATTGTGTCCAATTCTAGAGGCCGCACCTTCATAAAGATATAAAACGGATGGAGTTGGTCCAAAGGAAGGCAACTAAAATGGTGTGTGGTCTTCGTCATAAGGCATATGGGGACAGACTTAAAGATCTCAATCTGTATACTTTGGAAGAAAAGCAGGAGAGAGGAGATATGATAGAGACATTTAAATACCTACGTAGTGTAAATGCGCATGAGTCGAGTCTCTTTTATTTGAAATGAAGCTCTGGAATGAGAGGGCATAGGATGAAGTTAAGAGGTGATAGGCTCAGGAGTAATCTAAGGAAATACTTTTTTACAGAAAGGGTGGTAAACGCGTGGAACAGTCTCCCGGCAGATGAGATGGAGGCAGAGACTGTGTCTGAGTTCAAAAGGGCCTGGGATAGGCCCGTGAGATCTCTCAGAGAGAGAAAGAGATAATGGTTACTGTGGATGGGCAGACTAGATGGGCCATTTGGCCTTTATCTAAGAAAAACATACAGAAATAAGCATAGAAACATGAAATAGACTGCAGATAAGGGCCACGGCCTATCAAGTCTGCCCACCCCAATAACCCTCCCCTACCTTTCTCTGTGAAGAGATCCCAAGTGACAATCCCATTTTGTCTTAAAATCAGGCACGCTGCTGGCCTCGATTACCTGTAGTGGAAGATTATTCCAGTGATCAACCACCCTTTCGGTGAAGAAGTATTTCCTGGTGTCACCGTGTAGTTTCTCACCCCTGATTTTCCACGGATGCCCTCTTGTTGCCATGGGGCCTTTGAAAAAGAAGATATCTTCTTCCACCTTAATTCGGCCAGTGAGATATTTGAACGTCTCGATCATGTCTCCCCTCTCTCTGCGTTCCTCGAGTGAGTATAGCTGCAATTTTTTCAGCCGTTCCTCATACGGGAGATCCTTGAGTCCCGAGACCATTCGGGTGACCATTCGCTGGACTGACTCAAGTCTCAGCACATCTTTGCGGTAATGCGACCTCCAGAATTGTACACAGTATTCCAGATGGGGTTTCACCATGGATCTATACAATGGCATAATGACTTTGGGCTTATGGCTGACGAAACTCCTACGTATACAACCTATGATTTGTCTAGTCTTAGATGAAGCTTTCTCCACTTGCTTGTCAGTCTTCATGTCCTCACTGATGATCACCCCTAAGTCACGTTCTGCTACAGTCCTCGCTAGGATCTCACCATTAAGGGTGTAAGTCTTGCATGGATTTTGGCTGCCAAGGTGCATGACTTTACATTTTTCGGTATTGAAACTTAGTTGCCAGGACTTGTACCAGCGCTCCAGTAGGAGTAGGTCGTACACCAAACTGTCGGGCTTTGAGTTTCCGTCCGGCACTGTGCTTTTGTCTGTTGTGTTCTTGCCTACTACATTGCATAATTTGGCGTCATCGGTGAATAGCGCTATTTTACTTCGAAGCCCCTCAGCCAAGTCCCTTATGAAGATGTTGAATAGGATCAAGCCCAAGACCGAGCCCTGCGGCACTCCACTGATCACCTCCGTCATTTCGGAGGGGGTGCCGTTTACCACCACCCTCTGAAGCCTACCTCCAAGCCAGTCCCTAACCCATGCTGTCAATGTGTCTCCCAATCCTATAGAGCTCATCTTGCTCAACAACCTGCGGTGTAGTACGCTATTGAATGCTTTGCTGAAGTCCAAGTATACGATGTCCAGGGACTCCCCAACATCCAGCTTCCCCGTCACCCAGTCAAAGAAGCCGATTAGGTTGGATTGGCAGGACCTCCCCTTGGTAAATCCATGTTGACGGGTATCTTGTAGATTCTCCTCATTCAGGATCGTATCCAATTGGTGTTTGATTAGAGTTTCCATTAGCTTGCTCACTATTGATGCGAGACTCACCGGTCTGTAGTTAGCAGCCTCCGTCCTGCATTCTTTTTTGTGGAATGGAATGACATTAGCCATTTTCCAGTCCAATGGGACTCTACCTGTACTAAGGGAGAGATTGAAGAGCACAGATAGCGGTTCCGCCAAGACATCACTTAGTTCCCTGAGTACCCTGGGGTGTAGGTTGTCTGGCCCCATTGCTTTGTTAACCTTGAGATTAGACAGCTCACAGTGGACATTGCTGGGCTTAAACTCGAAATTTCGAGCTATCCCTTGTCTGCAGCTGAGGGCCAGATCCCAGTGCCTCACGGGTGAAGACTGAGCAGAAGTATTCATTTAAAAGTTCGGCTTTTTCGGAGTCCGATTCTACATAGTTCCCATCTGGTTTCCTAAGGCCCGCCTGTGTTTCTGTTTCTGTCACTAATACACCTGAAGAAGGATTTATCGCCCTTCTTAATGTTCTTCGCTAGATTCTCCTCCATTCGGAATTTGACCTCTCTGACCGCTGTTTTGACGGCTCTTGACTTGGCCAGATAGTCTTCTCTAGAGTTCTGCTTCCCTGATTGTTTGTAAGAAATGAACGCTCTTTTCTTTTCTTTTATGAGGTCTGAGATCTCTGCAGAGAACCACTGTGGCTTATTGTTTCTTTGCCGTTTACTTACCAATTTTATATAGCGGTTGGTTGCTTCTTGTATGGTAGCTTTCAGAGTTGACCACATTACTTCTACATTATCTGTTTCTGCTCGGTTATGCAGCGCCTGATGGATGAAATCCCCCATGCCCTCAAAGTTGGCGTCCTTGAAGCTAAGGACCTTGGTTAATGTGTTAGATTTGGCGAAACCTTTCCTGAGATTGAATCATACCATGTTGTGGTCACTGGAGGCCAACGTGTCGCCCACCGAGACCTCTGTGACACTTTCTCAATTGGTAAGTATCAGGTCCAGTATTGCCCGATCCCTTGTTGGCTCCAATACCAGTTGCCTGAGTCTTGCTCCCTGAATAGAGTTTAATAGCCTCCTGCTGCTGCTGGTCGCAGAGGAAAGTGTGGTCCAGTCCACATCAGGCATATTGAAGTCACCTAACAATACTGTGTCCCCATGCAAGGTGATATTCTCTATATCCCCGATTAATTCCATATCCAGGTTATCCTGTTTTCTTGGGGGTCTGTATACTACACCAAGATACAGGCATTTGTCCTTCCCCCTGGCCAAATTCACCCAAAGGGATTCCCTGTGTACCTGACATCTGCGATTCTGATGACTTTAATGTCATCTTTGGTATATAGTGCTACCCCTCCTCCCATTTTGCAGAGTTAAAGTTAAATGGGAATAGATTCTGTACAAACATAAGGAAGTTCTTCTTCACCCAGAGAGTGGTAGAAAACTGAACACTCTTCCGGAGGCTGTTATAGGGGAAAACACCCTTCAGGGATTCAAGACAGTTAGCAAGTTCCTGCTGAAACAGAACTTACGTAGGTAAGGCTAGTCTCAGTTAGGGGACTGGGCTTTGACCTAAGGGCCGCCGTGGGAGTGGACTGCTGGGCACGATGGACCACTAGTCTGACCCAAAGGCAAAAAGGGCAAACAGAATGCTGGGAATGAATAAGAAGGGGATCACGAACAGATCGGAGAAGGTTATCATGTCGCTGTACCGGGCCATGGTACGCCCTCACCTGGAATACTGCATCCAGCACTGGTCGCCATACATAAAGAAGGACACAGTACTACTTGAAAGGGTCCAGAGAAGAGCGACTAAAATGGTTAAGGGGCTGGAGAAGTTGCCGTACTGTGAGAAGTTAGAGAAACTAGGCCTCTTCTCCCTTGAAAAGAGGAGACTGAGAGGGGACATGATCGAAACGTTCAACATAATGAAGGGAACAGACTTAATAGATAAAGACAGATTGTTCACCCTCTCCAAGGTAGGGAGAACGAGAGGGCACTCTCTAAAGTTGAAAGGGGATAGATTCCGTACGAACATAAGGAAGTTCTTCACCCAGAGAGTGGTAGAAAACTGGAACACTCTTCCGGAGGTTGTCATAGGGGAAAACACCCTCCAGGGATTCAAGACAAAGTTAGACAAGTTCCTGCTGAACCAGAACGTACGCAGGTAAGGCTAGACTCAGGGCACTGGTCTTTGACCTAAGGGCTGCCGCATGAGTAGACTGCTGGGCACGATGGACCACTGGACTGACCCAGCAGCGACAATTCTTATGTTCTATGTTAAGGGGCTAGAGGAGTTGCAGTACAATGACAGATTAGAGAAACTAGGCCTCTTCTCCCTTGAAAAGAGTAGACTGAGAGAAGACATGATTGAAACATTCAAGATAATGGAGGGAATAGATTTACTAGATAAAGACAGGTTGTTCACCTTCTCCAAGGTAGAGAGAACGAGAGGGCACTCTCTAAAGTTAAAAGGGGATAGATTCCGTACAAATGTAAGGAAGTTCTTCTTCACCCAGAGAGTGGTAGAAAGCTGGAACGCTCTCCGGAGGCTGTCATAGGGGAAAACACCCTTCAGACATTCAAGAGAAAGTTGGACAAGTACGCAGGTGAGGCTGGACTCATTTAGAGCACTGGTCTTTGACCTAAGGACCGCCACATGAGAGGACTGCTGGGCACGATGGACCACTGGTCTGACCCAGCAGCGGCAATCCTTATGTTCTAAAGTTTAGTAAAGACAGTATGTGGAAACGGAAGCATTTTATTTTGGTTCATCCAGTTGCTAACAGGATCAGAGTCATGGGTGAAATACAGTTCTGACCCCAATCTGTTGGGCCTCTGAGATCATATGGCTGTGTTTATCAGACTCAGGAGTTCATAGCTGCAGGTTCAGTCATCAAACTGAAATGCCAGTTGGGTATTCTCCTTATAGCTGCCTGCCACCGGTCTCCATTTTAACATAAGAACATAAGCAATGCCTCCACTGGGTCAGACCCGAGGTCCATCGTGCCCAGCAGTCCGCTCACGCGGCGGCCCAACAGGTCCAGGACCTGTGCAGTAATCTTCTATCTATACCCCTCTATCCCCATTTCCAGTAGGAATTTGTCCAATCCTTTCTTGAACCCCAGTACCGTACTCTGCCTTATAACGTCCTCTGGAAGCGCATTCCAAGTGTCCACCACACGTTGGGTAAAGAAGAACTTCCTAGCATTCGTTTTGAATCTGTCCCCTTTCAACTTTTCCGAATGCCCTCTTGTTCTCTTATTTTTCGAAAGTTCGAAGAATCTGTCCCTCTCTACTCTCTCTGTGCCCTTCATGATCTTGTAAGTCTCTATCATATCCCCTCTAAGTCTCCTCTTCTCCAGGGAAAAGAGACCCAGCTTCTCCAATCTCTCAGAATATGACAGGTTTTCCATACCTATTATCAGACGTGTTGCTCTCCTTTGAACCCTCTCGACTAATGCCATATCCTTCTTAAGATACGGCGACCAATATTGGACGCAGTACTCCAAATGCGGGCGCACCATCGCCCGATACAACGGCAGGATAACTTCTTTCGTTCTGGCTGTAATACCCTTAACCTAGTATCTTCTGCTCTAGTAAAAGAAAAAAAACAAACTAGGTTATAACGATGAAAAAGAATGTAACAGAAACACACTCACATTTTACACATTTATCTTCTTTTCTGCATTTAGGGAGAAGAGGCAGAGTGAGAAGAAAGGCCCATCTGACCTGTTCATTTTGCCTTTCTGTTAGGATCTGTCTTTACCTTGGCTTCCCTACAGCTAACAATATTCTGTACTTATCCCATGTTTTTAAAACAATTCTGATATTCTTTTGGTCAGGAAATACTTCTGTATGTTGTTCCTGGATCTTTTCACTTTAATATCATCATGACATTCTTGTTCAATTTAGGTCACATTCTAATTTCTGGCACTGGTAACTCCCCTACATCTTCCTCGGTGAAGACCAAAGCAAATAATTCATTTCATTTCTCCGCTATGGCCTTGTCTTCCCCGAGAGCCCCTTCTACAGAATACAGCTATTAGATTAATCTTCAGATTGAAGAAAAGTGATAAGATTTCACCTTACTTATGAGAATTACACGGGTTACCTATAGGAGGGAGAATACTTTATAAATTCTATTGTATACTATTTAAAATACATTTTAGAGAAACTCCTGCATATATGCCCCAACACTTTTATTTTTCAAATAGCCCATCTTTGAACTTAAGAAATAATGACACTTTTCGGTATCCAGTCATTAAGAACATAAGATAGTAGATGACGGCAGATAAAGACCCGAATGGTCCATCCAGTCTGCCCAACCTGATTCAATTTAAATTTTTTTTTTTGTTTGTTTAATTTTTTCTTCTTAGCTATTTCTGGGCAAGAATCCAAAGCTTTACCCTGTACTATGCTTGGGTTCCAACTGCCGAAATCTCTGTTAAGACTTACTCCAGCCCATCTACACCCTCCCAGCCATTGAAGCCCTCCCCTGCCCATCCTCCACCAAACAGCCATATAGAGACACAGACCGTGCAAGTCTGCCCAGTAACCGGCCTAGTTCAATATTTAATATTATTTTCTGATTCTAAATCTTCTGTGTTCATCCCATGCTTCTTTGAACTCAGTCACAGTTTTACTCTCCATCACCTCTCTCGGGAGCGCATTCCAGGCATCCACTACCCTCTCCGTAAAGTAGAATTTCCTAACATTGCCCCTGAATCTACCACCCCTCAACCTCAAATTATGTCCTCTGGTTTTACCATTTTCTTTCTCTGGAAAAGATTTTGTTCGACGTTAATATCCTTCAAGTATTTGAACGTCTGAATCATATCTCCCCTGTCTCTCCTTTCCTCTAGGGTATACATATTCAGGGATTCCAGTCTCTCCTCATACGTCTTCTGGCGCAAGCCTCCTATCATTTTAGTCGCCCTCCTCTGGACCGCCTCAAGTCTTCTTACGTCGTTCACCAGATACGGTCTCCAAAACTGAACACAATACTCCAAGTGGGGCCTCACCAATGACCTGTACAGGGGCGTCAACACCTTCTTCCTTCTACTGACTACGCCTCTCTTTATACAGCCCAGCATCCTTCTGGCAGCAGCCACTGCCTTGTCACACTGTTTTTTCGCCTTTAGATCTTCAAACACTATAACCCCAAGGTTCCTCTCGCCGTCCGTGCATATCAGCTTCTCTCCTCCCAGCATATACGGTTCCTTCCTATTATTAATCCCCAAATGCATTACTCTGCATTTCTTTGCATTGAATTTTAGTTGCCAGGCATTAGACCATTCCTCTAACTTTTGCAGATCCTTTTTCATATTCTCCACTCCCTCTTCTGTGTCTACTCTGTTACAAATCTTGGTATCATCTGCAAAAAGGCACACTTTTCCTTCTAACCCTTCAGCAATGTCACTCACAAACATATTGAACAGGATTGGCCCCAGCACCGAACCCTGAGGGACTCCACTAGTCACCTTTCCTTCCTTCGAGCGACTTCCATTAACCACCACCCTCTGGCGTCTGTCCGACAGCCAGTTTCTGACCCAGTTCACCACTTTGGGTCCTAACTTCAGCCCTTCGTTCAACAGCCTCCTATGAGGATACAATTAGATCTTTTAATTCCACGTGGGAATATTAAGCAGCAATGCTTTGGAAAACATTATCAACTAATAGTAACCAGCAATTTAATTTTAAGTGGGAAGGACTTTGATTCGCAGTTTTTCCAACTTTGTTTTTTTTCTGGACATTCTTACTATGGAGTGTTTCTGGCTTGCACAAGCAAAAAAAAAAAAATCCAACAGAATTGCAGAAATGATGTACAAAAAACCAAAGAATATGGTCCCTACATGGTCCGTATTTCGAAGAACACTCCTTTCTTCCTCAGGGGTCCTAATGTCA
Source organism: Geotrypetes seraphini (assembly GCF_902459505.1). Classification (NCBI taxonomy): domain Eukaryota; kingdom Metazoa; phylum Chordata; class Amphibia; order Gymnophiona; family Dermophiidae; genus Geotrypetes; species Geotrypetes seraphini. The sequence continues at coordinate 514,799,188 of NC_047085.1, read as the reverse complement.
AAATGTAAACTAATCAAATGAGGTGTATGCATTACCAAAGAAAGTGTATTTTCTGTAAAACAGCCAATAGTGATGGTGAAGCTACCAATGGACGTATTAAAAAGTGACCTGTGAGGGGGATCGAGGTGGAACATTTAGATGCCAACTTGAATGGGGAGCCCTTCCACTCAGCTCCCTAGACCAGCTCCAGCCCCCATCTGCCTTCCACTCAGCCCCCATCTCATTTCACTAGACCAGTCCAGAGCAGCAGACTCCCACCCCATGAGTGCAGCAGCCCTCATAAGCAGCGGAATCCCCTCGCGAGTCCAGCAACCCCCACTGGAACTGGTGTGGGGGGCTGAGTGGCAGGAGCTGAAGCTAGAAGGAATGGAAAGAGGTGCTGGGCCTGGAAAAAAACAGAGGGACTGGACCTGCAGGCTGCTAGACTCATGTTGGAGGGGGGCAGCTGAAACTGGAAGGAGGGAGGGGAAAGAGGTGCCAGACCCATGTTGGGTAGGGGGATAGGAGGTAGGGGATAGGAAGAGAGATGTTGGACCTGTAGGGAGGAGGAGAGGGAAGGGAAGGGAAAGAGAAGATGCTGAACCAAGGGGATGAAGGAAGTGAAATAGTGAACATATTGGTGTAAGGCTGTGCCCTAATGCACTCCCCTAACACTGTTCCTGCCATGATTTTTCTATGTAGCATTCTGTAATTTGGCTGGTTCAGTTTTCTCAGAGGAGGGGATCTTGGGGAGAGAGGGCTGTGGCTCACTGGTTCAGCTGCTGCCTCTATGTGAGATCAAATCCCAGTGCTGGGCAAGTCACTTAATCCCCCAGTGCCCACCTCTTTGAATGTCTGCTTTGAAATGCCAAAGTGACAAATAGGCAGTTTACAAGTCCCCATTCCCTTATTCTGTGAGATTTATATCAAATGACAATTGTACAGAATAGTTTCTTTTTATACTTGAATAAAATAAGTTCAATAATTATTCGAAGCTTGTTCGGATCAGACAGTTTGCAGGGACAAGGACTGAGCTCTCAGGGACAGGGACACGTTTCCCCCCCCACATCATTCTCTAACTCTAACAACCTCCCAGTCTTGGTTCTTTCTCCCTGTGCAGGATTCCTTGTTGGCGGGAATCTCCTCCCTCAGGATTAGAAAGGAATTGGGGAGGAGCCGAGAAGGTTGGTGATGTCACAAGGGAGAGGGCTCTGCCCCTTATAATGCTGATTGGTCAGAATGATCTCTGGGGCGGGAAGAGAAGTGGAAGGTACCGCCCCCTAGCAGGGAGAAGGCAGAAAGGAGGATTTCTCTGGGAGCGGGAAAAAGTGATGGGCTGAACTTTCTGCTCAACAAAGGATAGAGTCGTCCATCTTGTGCTGAAGACTCAAGTGCTCAGTTTCTTCTCACTCCAAGAACCAACCTGGTCTAGAAGAAGAGCCCCAAATGTCCAAATGGCTGCAGGAGCTTCTGCTCAGGTAGGAAATCCCCCTCCCCCACTTTTCCTGGCAGGGATGGGGGAGGGGACTTGGAATGCCAAAACTTAGTTTGGAGCTGGGGCAATGGAGGATGAAGGAGCAGCCCTGGGCTTCCATTCAGCCTCTCCTCACCTCATGGTCCAACACTCATTCATTCAAATGTGATTCTGAGTTTCAGATAAAATATAATGGGAATAAAACCACCAGTAACAACGTATCTAATGTAGAACATATGGGACTAAAGTAAAGGAAGATGGGGAGGAAATGCAATTAATATAGGAGAGACCAAAGGCTGCATTTTGACTGGTAGGAACTAGAGGAAGATTGAAATGTCAAATGGCAGATTCCTATGGGGAGAAAAGTCAGATTGCTGAATTGGCTTCGTGGGAGCCCTGAATGGAGAATGCAAATGATCACTCTGCTTCAAATGGAGCCCCCTCAGATCAGGGATCGGACTTCTTTAAGAGAACTTTGACCCCACGGGGACAGAGTTGTCTTTTCAACATGTAACTTGTATTGTTTTTGCCATAATAAAAGATTATTCTCATAAATGGCTCTTAAGAAGGCCTTTGAAGCCGTCTAGATATTCCAAAGCTCAGGAGCAACTGCAGAAAAAATATCTTGTCGCATAGAGGGAACGGTAAGTAATCTGCGATCTGAAGATCTTCTAAGGAGACGGGACATTTTTCAATGAATTGAGCAGATTTAGTTTGCATCGTTTTAAAAGTTATTTGTGAAATTTTATATGAAATCCTATGTTATTACATTTTACATTTAATCACTTGGCAACACATCCATGCTCCATATGTACGCCTCCCCCAACTTATGTGTATCATTTATACAATAATGGCAGAAGGCGTTGAGTGTGTTCCTGGTTTGTGTTTCACATGCAGGTGAAGTTTGAGGACGTGGCTGTCTCTTTCTCCCAGGAGGAGTGGGAATATTTAGATGAAGGTCAGAAGGAGCTTTACAGGGAGGTGATGAAGGAGAATTATGAGACTCTGATCTCCCTAGGTAAGGACTAAAATATTTTTAACTAATAGGAGACATTTTTCTGCACTTACTGTGTTTATAAAAACATGATGGCAGAAAAAGGCCAAATGGCCCATCCAGTCTGCCCATTCACAGCATCCACTATCTCCTCCTCTCCTTAAAAGATGCCACATGCCTGCCCCACACTTTTTTTTGTCTGTTCGATTTATTGTGTATGTTCTCTTGTGAACTTTGCATAGTGCGGTATAGAAATCAAGTTTTCAAGTTTATTAGGATTTTATATACCGCCAATCAAGGTTATCTAAGCGGTTTTACAGTCAGGTACTCAAGCATTTTCCCTATCTGTCCCAGTGGGCTCACAATCTATCTAACGTAGCTGAGGCTATGGAGGATTAAAAGGCAAATTCTACAAGAAGCGCCCAAAAGTCAGGCACTGTTCAGCGCAATTCTAATAAAATTGGGTGCTGTTTAATGAACCACGCTGAGGCGCCCAAGAAATAGATCAGCTCTAGTACAAGTAAACATTAGGCGCCTAGCTGAGTGCATAAGCACGCTTAAGAGCAGTGATTCTGGAACAAGGCTCCTAACATGTAGCCATGCCCGCGCCTAACATGCTTAGCGCCTATTGTTTTGTAGGTCGCCTAAATTTTTAGAGGCGCCTTGTTACAGAATCGCGCTTTCTTGATAGTCACCTAGGTTTCAATCAGTGCTGATTAAAAAGCTTAATTGGGCTTGTTGTTCAATTTAGATAGTGAGCAGAGTTTTGGTTCTACCCTGCTCATAGTGTAAGGATTGATGTGCCCCCCCAATGTATGGTTGGTGGGGTTATGTTAGGTGCTCTTACAAACGCCAGGTTGGATGTACTCGCGAGGCGCGTCTTCTCCCTACCTGCCCTGCTGCAGCACACAGCCCTCCCTTCCTTCGACGTCAGCGCTGACATCGGGAAGACTTCGGTCGGCTATGTGCTGCGGCAGGGCAGGTAGGGAAAAGGCAGTGGCATACCAAGGGGGGGCGGGGAGGGAGGTCCGCCCCGGGTGCAGCCTTGGGGGGGGTGCGCAGCCGGCTAGGTCCCCTTACCTTTGTGGCGCTTTCCCCGACTGACCGACAACAGGCCCGGTCCGACAAACCTCCCTGCCCTTTAGCCGTGAATCTAAATTACCTTCTTACAGCAGCTTCAATACTCCAGCTGCTATAAGAAGGTAATTTAGATTTGCGGCTACAGGGCAGGGAGGTTTGTCGGACCAGGCCTGTTCTGTTGTCGGTCGGGCGGGAAAGCACCACGAAGGTAAAGGGCAGGGAGAGAGAAAGGGAGGAAAGGTGGAGTGGAGAGGAAAAGACGCTTAAGGGAAATGGGTAAAACTGAGGGGGGAGAAGGACGCTGAAAGCACTGGAGAAGACAAAGGGGTGGAGAAGGATGCTGAAAGGACATGGGGAAGACGGATGGGGGGAGAAGGACGCTGAAAAGACATGGGGAAGACAGAGGGGGAGAAGGACGCTGAAAGGACATGGGGAAGACAGAGGGGAAGAAGGATGCTGAAAGGACATGGGGAAGACGGGAAGGAGAAGGACGCTGAAAGGACATGGGGAAGACAGAGGGGGAGAAGGATGCTGAAAGGACATGGGGAAGACGGGGGAGAAGGATGCTGAAAGGACATGGGGAAGACAGAGGGGGAGAAGGACACTGAAAGCACATGTGGGAGACAGAGGGGGAGAAGGACGCTGACAGGACATGGGGAAGAGAGAGTGGGGAGAAGACGCTGGCAGGGAAGAAGACAGAGATGCCAGACTATGGGGGGAGGGGAGGGAAGAAGATGGGTGCCAGACCAATTTGGAAGGGGGAGAGAAATGGAGAGGCACAGTAACAGAGCAAATGGAAGACGCAGAGAGAAGAGAGATAGTGGATAGAAGGAATTGAATGAGAACATGAGGAAAGCAGAAACCAGGCAACAAAGGTAGGAAAAAAATTCTATTTCTTTTTTTTTTTTCCTTCAAGATAAAGTAGTATATTAGTTGTGTTGATAAAAATTTATAAACATTAGAGGCTCTGGTAGAAACCCGTTTACAAAATATGTATTCTTCCCAATTAATAATTCCAAATAATAAAGTATTTTGCTTATTTGTAAATGAGTTTCTACCAGAGCCTTTAATTCAGTAGCATAATTAAATGAAATAACTATTTCAGAAGTTTATAGGGACTGGCGGGGATGGAGGGGAATCCTCACAGGGAAGGGTGGGGATGGAGGGGATACCTTGCGGGGATGCGTGGGGATGGAGGGATTCCTTGCGGGAATGGGTGGGGATGGGTGGGATTTCTCACGGGGACGGGTGGGACTTTGGCAGGGACGGGTGGCAATGGGTGGGATTTCTGTCCCCGCGCAACTCTCTAGTCCCGAGTTCAATACCTTCACAGAAGATTCACCAGGAAGTAGACTCAAATGAGAAGCACAGCCAGAGGTGATTGCATAAAGAATATATTATAGAAATAGGCTTACAGTAAAGTAAGATTCATAAAAGTTACAATTAAGGAGAGAGCAAAGTTCCAGAGATAGAGAGAGAGATATAAGTTTTACAATTACAGAGAATGCTTCTGTGCTCTTGTGAATGAGAGAGAACACCCAAAGAGGGGGATGGGGAGGGTGATGTCCCAAGCTTCAGGTTCCAGTGATAGAGCAAGAGAGGGGGGTGATGCAAGAGGAGCCTTTATTAGCTTGGAATCTTATTCTAAATATAGAATCTATTGAACTTCAATAGAATCTATTGAAGTTAAGCATCCCCATCCTTAGTAAACTGTGCTAGACTGGAGAAGAATAGACTGGAGTCGCATGTAATTTCCAGTATGCCTCTGACAATATGTGTGCACCTGGATACATTGTATATCCTAAGCTGTCCATCCTAAGCATCAGACATTAACACATCTTCTTAGCACCTCTTTGTACCTCTTAGCTGCAAGATGGTTTGTTTAAGCATGATTTAATTAGGGCTGTTTGAAACAGTCTGCCTGGATGTTTTCTGTATGTGAATTCTGTGCATGAGCACTCAGGGCCTATCTGCATCCACATTCCAGAGTCAGATTGATATATTTTCCCATAGGCCTTTGCTGACATTGGTTAGGCTAACCCAATGCTAGGCTGACACATAGGTGCACTGAAATGATGATAATTGTACAAATATTTCCAATCAAATATTTTTTATTAAAATGTTACAGACATTCCTGAGTCATAAGGCATTTATTTGTACAATGGAGGCACATTACAAATCAGATAGTAGAAATGCAACTTCCCTGACTTAATGCCCTCAAAATTCCATTCTGCTAGGTTCACTTATATATACCTAATATATGATGACATTTTACTGCCTGCATATAATTGGTCAAGAATACTTGATACCATCTAAGGCGCTTGCATGCATATTGGGGGAGTATCTTTCCCCCTCACACAAGAATTCCTAAAAGTTACATTTTAATACTAGCTTATCTGATAAAGAAAAAGTATTACAATATAATCTACTTACAGAGGAAATATTATCCATACACACAGCTTTAAATAATTTCTCCTTAAAAGTCAAAATGCTGCTCCCATTTTACTGAGTCACTTAAGAGCATGCACTGAGAGAAGGGGAGTGGCCAATCCACTCCCACAAAACCTACATTTTCCTATATGAATCCTCCAGTACAATTTTTAGAGGTAATTATATTTCAATCTGAACCCATTAATAGTTTACTAAAATTTAATTCTTCGTATTTGCATTTTGTATATTCAATTATCATTTCTAACTTTACCCTGCAAAAAAAGGAGAGGGAACCCCCTCCCCTGGAATGTAATCTCTCTAGTAAGAAGAAAGGTCCATCTCTTGTGGTATGCAGACTATGCCTGCTAGGAGTGTCCCTAGAGCAGTGCACAAGTCTAAACCAAGCTCCACTCAAATATCCCCTTTTAAAGCACAAATTGAGTCAATAGATGAATTACCTTCTTTGTCCTGTAGAGGGAGCGGGAGAGTAGGAGTGCAGGATTCCCATCCCCCACTGAAGCCCAGGGTGATTGACCAGAAATGATCTCCACCTGAGGGTTTGGGGCGGGGCTGCAGACTGCTATCCCTGAGATCCAAACTACTTGAGAGGCAGAAGCAGCAGGAACTGGGGCAGGACAGGCCACAGCACTCAGGGCTGAGAGCTCTGGATATCAGCCAAACTCCGGAATCCATGGAGCTGATAGAGGCTGGTGAAGATATGCCTCTTGGTTTGTTGGAAGAACCACATGATATGGAGCTGGAAATAAACCCTGAGACAAATGCTGAATTGCCTTGTGAAATCCAACCCATGGAGGTATGCTGTATGAAAGCCAAGTGACTGACTCTGTTGCTGTGAGTAATTAAAGTTTGTTTTTCTAATTGCTTGCAAGTGCTGGATACTTCAAAGCCAGCTGAAGAGTAAAGAAGTTTTGTTGGAACTGTGCAAGACCTGTATTTTTGATATTTGGTTTTTTTTTCCTTTCTGGAAGTTTGTGGTTCTTTCCCTGGTGGGGGAAAGTGAACTGTTTTTCAGTCCCAGACAGTGGGGTTTGCCCTGTGATTCATGTGGTGAGATAGAGGGCCTATTTTGGCAGAATAATATATCACGGAGCACACTGTCTGACCAGCATGTTGCTGCTGATGAAGCCAGTGCAGTTACACTGACTTGTGCTGAATTGGTGCAGCACTAAAGTTTGTTTGTTTGTTTGCTTTGAATTTTGGAAGTTTTTCTTTCTTTTGTTTTACATGCTTTTGGACTGTGAATTAATGTGGACTCTACTCTGTTGGGGAGGATTTCCTTTGGATATTTTTGAACTATTTTCATTTTGATACTCCCACAGAGACTAATGACTTATTCAGTTTTGCCATATTGACATTGAGCCTATGATAATAAGCAGAATCATCCTGACAAGCTTTCTGTTTATTTTTACTGTGAAGATTAAAGCTCAAGTTTATTGTGGAAAAGAACTTACCTGGTGCGGTGGTGTCCTTAATCTAAACGCTTTATTATTTTTCCTTGTGCTGCCCGCAGCGGCTCACAAGAGGTTTTTCTTGTACCGGTGGCCCAAGACACCTTGCCCTGAGGCTGCTGGTTACACTCTATAGCAACCAGGTCAAAGGCCAAACCTTATCTGCCACAGGTCTCTGGAGACCAGACTGGGCACACATTGAAACTTCATAAAATTAAGCTATAGCCTGCCTTTATCTTCTCTTCAACAGAGCTTATCTATTAATTCTAGTGACCCGAGAGAAGGCCTACTCCTGTTTCCAGTGACCTCAGCACAAAACACATATTTAGGTCAATATATTATCTGGTTTATGTTCTGGCTTATCCAATAGTAATTTTATAGAGCCACTCATAAAGCCTTCTCTTGGATAAGACCCTGTCTTATCAATATATATCCCTCACTAGTAAAATCCAAAGTGATGAGAAGACAGCGTAGTGGCTATTTTATATTTCATGCTTGCCTATTTCACCACATATCTGTCCATTTTTAATAGGCTGCCACGCCCAGCTTCAAAAGGGCCACATCAATAGGTGCCTCCGAAATAGGTGCCTAACTTTAGGCGCTGGCTACAGAATTTGGGCCTAAGTGACTTGCCTAGGGTCACAAGGAGTAGCGTGGGGTTTGAACCCATAACTCCAGGGTGCTGAGGCTGTAGCTTAACCACTGCGCCACATGCTCCTCCATAAATATCTGACCCTTCCCCTGGAATTGGTTGGTGTTGAACCAGGTCTTTCCTTCTGTGAGGAGTCGTGGATTTGGCCTAAGACGCCAAATATGACTTTTAATTAGCACTCCACACTTTCTGAGGAAAGGACCACCTTGAGCACAGCTGAGGTTCAGGAGATTTAACGAAGGCAAACAGATAACTTGGCTACAAAGCATATTTCTTAGAAAGAGAATAAATTTCCACCACTGTGGCACTCAGACTGGAATTAGAAACATAGAAACATAGAAGATGATCGATAGCAGAAAGGGCCATGGCCCAACAAGTCTGCCCACTCTAATGACCCACCCCCTAATTTCTTCCATGAAGTGATCTCACGTGCTTATCCCATTTTCTCTTAAAGTCCAGCACGCTGCTGGCCTCAATTGCCTGCACTGGAAGACTATTCCAATGATCAACCATCCTTTCGGTGAAGAAATACTTCCTGGTGTCACTATGAAATCTCCCACCCCTGAGTTTCAACGGATGTCCTCTTGTCGCCGTAGGTCCTTTAAGAAAAAAGATATCCTCTTCTATCTCAATACGGCCCGTGACATATTTGAACGTCTCAATCATGACTCCCCTCTCTCTACGTTCCTCGAGTAAGTATAACTGAAACTTACCCAGCTGTTCCTCATACGGGAGATCCTTGAGTCCTGAGACCATCCTGGTGGCCATTCGCTGAACCGACTCTACACATCTTTTTGATAATGTGGTCTCCAGAATTGTACACAATATTCTAGATGAGGTCTCACCATGGATCTGTACAACGGCATTATAACTTCGGGCTTCCGTCTGACGAAACTTCTTTGTATACAACCCATCATTTGTCTATCCTTGGATGAAGCTTTCTCCACTTGATTGGCAGTCTTCATGTTTTCACTAATGATCACTCTCAAGTCCCGTTCTGCTGCATTTCTTGCTAAGGTCTCCCCATTTAGGGTGTAAGTTCTGCATGGATTTCTGCTGCCAAGATGCATGATTACACTTTTTAGCATTAAAACTTAGTTGCCAAGTTGAGGACCAATGTTCCAGCAAGAGTAGGTCCTTCATCATACAGTCGGGCACTGTGCTTTTGCCTACTATGTTGAATAGTTTGGTGTCATCGGCGAATAATGTAATTTTCCCTTGAAGCCTCTGAGCCAGGTCCTTTACGAAGATATTAAATAGGATCGGACCCAAGACCGAGTCCTGCGGCACTACACTGATCACTTCTGATGTTTCGGAGAGAGTACTGTTCACCACCACCCTCTGAAGTCTACCACTGATCAGTCTTTTACCCATGCAGTTAATGTTTCTCCTAATACCATCGAACTCATCTTGCTCAATAACCTGCGGTATGGGCAAGATGAGTTTGATAGGATTAGGAGAAACATTAACTGCCATGGGTAAAAGACTGGCTCAGAGGGTGGTGATGAACGGTACTCTCTCTGAAATGTCAGAAGTGATCAGTGGAGTGCCGCAGGGCTCGGTCTTGGTTCCGATCCTATTTAAGCAAAATAGATGCCTAACCCCAGAGCCAAGAATAAATATATGTGAATCACAGTTTTATGCATTCTGTTGTAGATAGCTCTTATGGAGGTGAGTAGGCAGGAGTTGGTCATAGTTAGGCTCTCTCTACCTGCTTTTACATTTTTAAACATTTGTAGAGCAGGTTTTTAACTGGTATCTAAAAATCATATACAAAGAGGCCATTTTAAGCTTTTGATGGTATGTCAAGCTGTATCTGCTGTACATTACCTTGGGTGAATCTCTTCATAAAGACGATTAATACATCCCAATAAATAAATGAAATTCATCATAACTGATCCTTTGAACCTGCTGCATATTTTTCTTTGAATAAAAGAGAAGTATAACTGAATTTTCATGTTTGTTCCTAGAAACAGGCTCTGTAAGGATAAGTCCTGATCTGTTATCGTGGATTAAACAAGACGGAGAGGCAAATATCCAGGATCCCCAGGAGTTAGGAGAGAGAGAAGTTAGACATCCAGACACGGGTGAGTAACGAATACTCTAAGAATGATATGGGCTAATAACGCTATACAGAATAAGAGGAGGTATTACGGAGTACTGGTGAGCAATAACTACAGTATATGGAGGTCTTAGAGTACAGCTGAGTAATAATAACTATAGAGAGTAAAACCAATGACTTATCTGTACGGAGAGCAGTATGGCCCAAATTCTGTAAGTAGCACTGCGTCAGTGAGGAAGAGGGAGCCAGCCCAAAGATAACACCACATCGATCGCACCGCAGACCGGCGGTTGAAGAACATTGCCCTAGAGCACATGTTATATTGTACATGGAGACTTCAGCTTTTGCTTAAGGTTATGAATTCAGCAAATGAAATGTGAATAATCTGTTGCATAATACACCCCGTTCCCAACTCTCAGGAAAAGAGTATCAAAGAGAACATTTATGTTTGCTGTTCAGCAGAGCAAATAGCCATTTTGGGTCGCACTACACTGACATCATCACGTCATCATCAGTATGCACCCAGGTGAAACAGACACAGCACTGAAGCAATGCTGGGCATAGAGAATGACCCGGGGAGGAAAAAAATCTGGTTGCTGCAGGAACATGGATAAGGCCATTCACCGCCCCATGGAGTGGTGAATGACCCTGTCCCCGCAGTTAAGTGAGGGAACGCATGCAAGATATTTCTCACCCCTTGCAATCGTGCGGACCAGCAGCCCCCTCCCTCCCTCGCATTCGCTGTGGTCCGGACATCTCCCTCCCTTCCCCTCACCTTCTCTGGCGATTTTCTAATCTAATCTAATATTTGTGTATCGCGTACACCTAAACAAGCTCTAGGCGACTTGAGGAAAGGAAAGGAAAAGGGTTAGGGTGGAAGGAAGCAGAAGAAAGGGGACAGGAAACATAAAACTTAAGCGAATTAACTAAAGGTCAGGTGCTTATGATGATCCTAGAAGAATTAGTCGTCAAAGAGTGAAGTTTTCAGTTTCTTTTGGAATAGGGTATGGTTGGTTTTCGTTCTTATACTCTCTGCGAGATCATTCCAGATTTTGAATCCGAGGAAGGTGAACATGGACTGGAAGATTCTTTTGTACTTGAGATTTTTTGTCGAAGGGAGGTTCAGTTGGATTCTGTTGAGAATTCTGCGTGAGTTGGACCATGCATCATTTAAGAGTTTGATGTGTGGTCCTGCTGAGTTGCCATATTTAATGCGATGCATGATACTGGCTGTTTTGAATTTTATACGAGCTGTGATGGGCAGTCAATGAAGATGTTTGCGGTAGGTTGAGATGGAATCGTATTTTTTCAGGCCGAAGATGAGTCTTACTGCAGTGTTTTGGATAAGTTGCATTTTGCGCGATAAGGGTGGCGTTGACTCCCAGGTAGTAGAAGTTGCAGTAATCCAGTTGGGATAGAATCATCATCTGGCAATGGTGGCAAAGTGATGCTGGTGGAAATATGGCCTGATGAGTCTTAGCTGTTTCATGGTGAAGAGGGCTTTCTTTCGAAGATGGGATACTTGAGGTTCCATGGATAATGTGAAGTCTAGTATACAGCCCTAGAATTTTAGAGGTTTTTTCTATCGTAAGTATGGTGCCTGATGCTTGTTGGACATTGTGGAAATAGAGGACCTTGGTTTTGGTGATGTTTAGTTTTAGTTTTTGAGCAGTTGCCCATGCTTGGATTTTTTCTGTATTATCAGAGATTTTATATATTATCTGATTTTCTGTATTAGGAGTAAGATGTCATCCGCGTATGACATTATGCTCTCATCTTCAAGTTGGATGTCTCCAAGTGAGCTCATGAATTGAATTTGAGAAGGTAGTGGTCAGACTAGGGCAGGGGGAGGCAATTCCGATCCTCGAGAGCCGGAGCCAGATCAGGTTTTCAGGATCTCCACAATGAATATGTATGAGATGGATTTGCATGCACTGCCTCCTTGAGATGCAAATCTATCTCATGCATATTGATTGTGGATATCCTGAAACCTGACCTGGCTCCGGCTCTCGAGGACTGGAATTGCCTACCACTGGACTAGGGAATAAGGGACTATTTGATATTTGCGGTGAGGTTGGCGGGGGTAGTAGCGAGTAAGTCATGTGTCCTTTTTCGTGAATTGGGCCTGAGGGCACGATAGTGATTTGACAGTCTTCAAGTAGGGACCTGAGTTTAGAGACATCGTTATTGTTGGTCAGTCGAGAGGTAGGTTGGCATCTCCTACGATGAGCAGGTTGGTGTGTTGGCATGCCAGGTTTGCTATTATTTCTAACAGTTTGGAGACTGTGTTTGAGTGGGGGTTTGGGGGCCTGTAGATCAGAAGAATTCCTAGGTTGTATAGCGTGGAGTTGGGTTTATCCTCTAGTTTGCAGGTTATGTATTCCCGATGTGGGTGGATGGCTGAGTCCAATTCTGTGATGGTCTCTGTAGGTTATTGCTAGTCCTCCTCCTAGGGATCTGGAGTATGTTGTATCCTTGCGGGCACAGGTGCGGAAGTTCTGGGCTATTTTGTTCTTCAAGCCACGTTTCTATGTTATTGGTTGTGATTAGTTCATTTAAGAGGAGCAGTTTATTTGTTACTGACCTTGCGTTAACATACATGCCTGGGATTGAGGTGGCAGTTTTGATGTGATGTTTGCTTTGCGAGGGATTTTTTTCCTTTATTGTTCTTTTTGCGTTTGTTCCAAAGAATGGGTATGATCTTCTGGTGGTGTCCCTGTGTGTGTTCGTTTGTTGTTGTGTGGGGTGCCATGAGGTGGTGGGTTGCAGCAATGCAGTTGATATTGTAACCACACTGCAGCCCTAGACCGGGGCTCAGAAGCGCCCTCCGAGGTTACCAACGAAAGTACAATAGCGTGTGATCAAGGCTAGAGTCACCCTGCAGGTTTTTCACAAATCTTAATCAATAACTCAAATACGGTGGGTAGAATGAAAAAAATGAAAACGTTTACTTATTCAAAATATAAGTCAAAAATAGCATATAGCTCAAAGTAATCAACCAATGTCCCAACTGGAAACAAAATAAAGTCAGAGGAAACTCTTGACAGCCTTCAGGATTTGTATTCCTCAAGAAACAGTTCTCTCAGTGTCATATTACAACTTTCTTTTCTCAAAAGTCTGGTAAGTTCTTAGCTTTCAGCAGTTCCCAGAGATGATCTTACCCACTCCAATTCTCTAGGCAAACACATACAAAAATCAAGCCTCCAGCCTGCAAAACTGTGGCAGGGCTGGGTGAAGTTTGCCATCAAAAGCACACAAAACCGCTTTCAAACTTCCCTCCCAGGTGTTGGCAAGCTTCTCCAGTACAGAAAAGACTTTGTCAGTGACTAGGAGCAGAAAAAGGAACCTAGCCCCAACAATAAGAAAGAAAAAACTCACAATGATTCAGCACAGGCTGAGTGCACTGCTATATAGTAACGATAGGATTTGCGAGATTGGGGTTCTCATTTTGAGATCTGCGTGTAGGTTTGCTTGTGTCAGGGTTCTTCTCTTGGTGTATGTTGTAGAGATCAGTCGTCGCCTCCCAAAGGATCGCACTAAGGTGCTTTAACAATATTGTTTAAATGTTGTCAAACTTTCAGAATTTGCAAATTTTATGTGCTGAATTTGGATTTTTTTTTAATGCAGAATTTTGAAATTTTTTTGCTCAGAATTCTGCCAGGATTAATCAGTAGTTCAGAAAGCGTAGCTGGTTTTAAGAAAGGTTTGGACAAATTCCTGGAGGAAAAGTCCATAGCCTGTTATGAAGACAGTGGCATGGAATGTTGCTACTCTTTGGGTTTGGGCCAGGTGTTAGTGACCTGGATTGGCCTCCGTGAGAATGGGCTACTGGCCTTGATGGACCATTGGTCTGACCCAGTAAGGGTATTTTTATGTTCTTATTTTTGGGAATTATGGCCTATGTCAAGTTTTTATTTTACAAGATGATTCATGGTCTTGCCTTGAGTTGACTTGATTATTGAAGTTCCTTCTTTGTTCAGCTCCAAAACATTGAAAATACAGCTATTAAGACTTTTATGGGAGATTTTGCCTTTTTCTCCACTCCAGAAGGAAGCCCGTTGGCTACCATATTTTTATCGAGCCAAATTGAAGATGTTGGTTTTGACACACACAGCCTTTTACTGAGGTTTCTTGGGAAACTTTTTGATCCCTTATCGTCCCACACACACTTTAAGATCCCAGAACCAGAACCGTCTTATCCTGTCTCTGTCACGAGCCAAATTGGATCCTACTAGACTAGAGGATCAACGTTCCTTTATAGGGCACCAGCCATGTAGAACTTTCATGTTTTTATATGTCAATGTATAATAAATTATCCCAGGACAAGCAGGCATGATATTCTCACATGTGGGTGACGTCATCTACGGAGCCCCGATGCGGAAGCATTTTCAAGCAAACTTGATTGAAGATTTAAGTTTGCTCTGCTGCTCCACGCATGCGTGCCTTCCTGCTCCACTAGGGGGCGCATCCCCTCGTGGTCTCCAGTTCAAAATTTTCCGCTGAGCCTAGAAGTCATGTGTTTTCTGGCTCTGCCCCAACTGCCTTCTAGCACTGCAATTTTTTCTTGTTTTTCTCGATTTACTCGCTGTGTGCGAGTTTTTTTCTTGTTTTAACTGTTCCTGCTTCGTTTTTCACCGACCCGGAGGCTTCCGGGTCCCCGTGGCCGCGTGGCTATTCGAGCCGCGGCCAGTTTCGAGTCTATGTCCCGGCCTTTGACCGGCTTTAAAAAGTGCTCCCGGTGCGAGCGGCTTCTTTCCATCACAGACCCGCATCGCCGGTGCATCCTCTGCCTGGGGGCCGCTCATCCAACCGACTCCTGCCCCCAGTGCGCTACTTTCCAGAACCGGGCCCTCCGTCGAAGGAAAGCCCGCATGGCGGATCTTTTTGCCCCGGACCAACCCTCTACCTCGGCCTCGAGGTCGGCCCCGGCCTCGGCCCCGGCCTTGACCTCGGCCCCGAATACCTCGGCATCGCCTCGAGACTCGAACCCGAAGTCCTCGGGACAACAGAAAACCTCGGCTCCGGGTAAGTCCCCTCTTCCCTCTTCAGGTTCTGTACCAGCAAAGAAACCGGCCTCGGGGACACCGGCGACGCATGGCGGAAGTCCCATGCTTACAGCCCCGGCGAAACCCTCCAAGCCTTCGGGCCGTGCCTCCACCACACGGGAATACTCTGATACGAGGTCGCCCCCGGTGGAGTGCACCGAGGCAGTGGACATGCCCTCGATGCTGTCCGTGCCCGTTTTCCAGGACCTACTCCGAGCGATGATCTCATCGGAGCTGGCCGCTGCAATGGCCCTTTTGCAACCGGCCTCGACCTCGACCCCGCATCTGCCAGACCAGCCTGAGCCTCGCGTCGAGCCACCTCGAAGAAAAGCGCGCAAGCTTCGCCGCATTCCATCCTCCTCGGACTCCTCACCGAGGCACCCGAGGCGCTCTCCCTCCTCAGACCGCCGCGGTGCAAAACGTCGTGCTAAAACGACAGAAACCTCGAACCGCCGTACCTCCAAGAAGGCCCGGGGTTCCCCCACTCTACGAGGCCGTTCACCTACACCTCGTACGGGACCGCTAAGGGTGGCTGAGTTATCACTCTCCAACCTGCGCATCCTCCGAACTCCCCCTCGGACGGGGACTCTGACCCGAGGTTGTAAGTCTTCACCGAGGGAGTCCGAGTCGAGGTCACCGATTCGACACCGATCGGTACCTCGAACCCCGACATCGTCTCCGAGGGGCTCCTCGAGACGTCAGAGATCTACGACCCCGGAACACTTTCACAGTACTTCCTCGGTCTCGGAGCGTGGATCGGAGCAGGAACCTCGATACTCGAGGGAAGCCTCCCCATCCTTCTCCACCCGACGGAGGTCTCGTTCACCGACCCCGCACGGGGCCTCAGGAACATCTCGCCCATCCTTCACTCGCTTTGTCCAGGACATGGGCCACGCTTTGGACTTAGACCTCCAGTCCGACTCCAGATACTCTAAGGAATACCTAGCGGAGCTGGATATGCCCTCACTGCCCAGAGAGTCCCTCCGCTTACCGCCTAACCCGGTACTCCAACAGGCCTTCTTCAGGAACCTGGAGACCCCCTACATGGTCACAGCCGTACCCTCCAAAATGGAGGCCAAGTACCGCACAGTACCCTACCCGGGATTCGAACAACCACAGCTCTCCCACCAGTCGCTGCTAGTAGAATCCTCCTTGAAAAAGGCCCACCCATCTCGGGTCTCAGCCGCGGTCCCCCCAGGCCGAGAAGGCCGAACCCTAGACAAGTTCGGCAGGAGACTATACCAAAATGCCATGATGGCCTCTAGGGTGCAAAGCTACACTTTCACCTTCACATCCTACCTCAAACACCTCATTGGACTATTGAGAGCCTTTGAGACTGACCTACCGGCCTCCCGCCGAGGAGCGTTTGGCCTACTTTTAGAGTCCCTCTCCAACCTGCGCCTCCATCTATTCCACGCGGCCTACGATGGGTTTGAACTCTCCTCCAGAGAGGCGGCCTTTGCTATCGCCATGCGCCACCTAGCCTGGCTGCGCCAGGTCGACATGGACCCCAACTTACAGGACCGGTTGGCTAACCTCCCTTGCGTGGGTAAAGAACTGTTCGATGACATTATCGAGGTGGCTACAAAACGCCTCTCCGAACACGAACGCTCGTTTGCCTCCCTCGTGCGGCAAAAGCCTAAACCGCCCGCGGCCAAGCCGTTCAGGGCCCCTCCACGCCGCTACCCACAAAAATCCACTCCCGCCTTCTCGCGGCCTCCACCTAGGCGTCCGCAAGCACACCACTGGGCCATGCCCAAGTCCCAACCGCCTGCGACTACCAAACCATCCCCGTCCTTTTGACGGGAGTCGCGGAAGGGGGTGGGCCCCCTCCGCCATAGTCCCAGGCCCTCTTCCCATCGGGGGTCGCCTCAAAGCCTTTTACCCTCGCTGGGAACAAGTCATGTCGGACGCATGGGTCCTTGGCGTGATCTCATCAGGATACTCTCTCAACTTTCGAGCCATTCCTCCAGACAACCCCCCAAGGAATTGCCCTCCCAACCGGACGCAGCTACCCCTACTCCTCTCCAAGGCTCGAGATCTGCTTCGCCTCAGGGCAGTGGAGGAGGTTCCCCCCGACCAACGGGGGAAGGGCTTCTACTCCCGTTACTTCCTGGTACCGAAAAAAACGGGAGACCTACACCCAATACTAGACTTGAGACGCCTCAACAAATTTCTAATACGGGAAAAATTTCGGATGCTTTCCCTACCGACCCTCTATCCCCTGATCGACGAGGGCGACTGGCTGTGCTCCCTCAATCTGAAGGAAGCGTACACACATGTCCCAGTACACCCTGCTCACCGCAAGTTCTTGCGTTTTCAAGTAGGGGACTGGCACCTACAATATCGAGTCCTCCCCTTCGGCCTAGCATCATCACCTCGGGTCTTCACCAAGTGCCTCGTGGTGGTCGCAGCAACCTTACGTTCCCAGGGCCTCCAGGTATTCCCCTACCTGGACGACTGGCTAATCAAAGCCCCTTCCAGGGAAGGGGTTATCTCAGCGACCCAACAGACTATTACCTACCTACAAAGTCTGGGGTTCGAAATAAACTTCCCAAAATCCCAACTACGCCCCTCGCAGTCCCTACAGTTCATCGGGGCCATGCTGGATACGGTTCGCCTCCGTTCCTTCCTCCCCCCTCCGCGCCTAGAGGCGTTAGTAAGTCTGAGTCGAAGGATCTCTCTGCTGACCTCGGTATCAGCCCGACAGATGATGATTCTCCTAGGCCACATGGCCTCCACCGTCCATGTCACACCCTTCGCCCGCCTCCATCTGAGAATCCCTCAATGGACCCTGGCCTCTCAATGGCGTCAAGACCGGGACTCGATCCACCGTCCCGTGACAGTGACTCCTTCCTTGCAAAGATCGCTCCGCTGGTGGGCCGACTCTTCAAATCTTTCCAAAGGTTTACTCTTCCTCGCCCCTCATGACAGCAAGGTTCTCACCACGGACTCGTCAGAGTACGCTTGGGGAGCCCATCTGGACGGCCTACGCACGCAGGGCATGTGGTCAGCGGAAGACCGCCACTGTCACATCAACGTGCTAGAGCTCCGGGCCATCTATCTCGCAGCTGTAGCTTTTCAACATCTGCTCCACGACTGGGTGGTCCTCATCCGAACCGACAACCAGGTAGCAATGTACTATGTAAACAAACAAGGAGGAACAGGGTCTTGGTCCCTCTGTCGGGAAGCCCTGCGCTTCTGGAAATGGGCAATCTCCAACAACACCTTCCTTCGAGCGGTGTACATACAAGGAGAACAAAACTGCCTGGCGGACAGATTCAGCCGCCTCCTCCAGCCACACGAGTGGTCACTGCACTCTCAAACCCTACGACAAGTGTTCTAACAGTGGGGGACACCTCAAATAGATCTGTTCGCATCCCCCCACAATCACAAACTGCCTCTCTTCTGCTCCCGGATGTACTCCCCGGACTGGCTCGAGGCCGACGCCTTCCTCCTCGACTGGGAGGGAAGGTTCCTGTACGCGTTCCCGCCGTTCCCTCTGATCCTGCGGACGCTTGTCCACCTGAAAACAGTACAAGCCACCCTGATCCTGATTGCTCCTCGCTGGCCACGCCAGCCTTGGTTTTCCCTTCTACTTCAACTCAGTGTCAGAGATCCACTGCCTCTGCCTCGGTTTCCCTCTCTACTATCACAGGGTCAGGGTTCGCTGTTACATCCCAATCTTCAATCTCTTCATCTGAATGCTTGGTTTCTTTCCCCCTGACTTCTCTCCCCGTGTCTCAATCAGTCAAGGAGATATTGGAGGCCTCTAGAAAGACCTCACCGAGAACCTGCTACTCCCAAAAGTGGACCAGATTCTCAGCCTGGTGCTCCTCTCACAGCCAGGACCCGGTGTCGGTCCCCATCCCCCTGGTCCTGGACTATTTACTTCAATTATCTCACTCCAGCCTAAAGACCAACTCCATTCGAGTACACCTCAGTGCGATTGCGGCCTTTCCCCAGCCCCTGGAAGGGAAAGCCCTCTCGCTCCATCCCTTAGTCTCTCGCTTCATGAAGGGTCTCCTGAATGTCCACCCTCCTCTCAAACCTCCTCCGGTGGTTTGGGACCTCAACGTGGTTCTGGCTCAACTAATGAAACCTCCATTTGAGCCACTAGACAAATGCCATCCAAAATTCCTCACTTGGAAGGTAATTTTCCTGCTTGCGCTCACTTCCGCTCGGCGGGTTAGTGAGTTACAGGCTCTGGTAGCGGACCCATCCTTCACGGTATTCCATCACGACAAGGTGGTACTCCGCACTCATCCAAAGTTCTTGCCTAAAGTAGTGTCTGATTTTCACCTCAATCAGTCCATTGTCTTGCCTGTGTTTTTTCCCAAGCCCCACTCTCATCCCGGAGAGGTGGCGCTCCACACTCTTGACTGTAAGAGAGCGTTGGCCTTCTACCTCCAACGCACTCAGTCACACCGGAAAGTCCCACAATTGTTTTTGTCCTTCGACCCAAACCGGTTAGGTCACCCAGTTTCCAAGCGCACCTTGTCCAACTGGTTGGCCTATTGCATCTCCTTCTGCTACGCTCAGGCTGGTCTCGCGCTGCATGGTCGAGTAACGGGACACAAGGTCCGAGCGATGGCAGCCTCCGTAGCGTTCCTCAGGTCCACACCTATTGAGGAAATCTGCAAGGCTGCCACGTGGTCTTCGGTTCATACTTTCACCTCCCACTACTGTCTGGACACACTGTCCAGGAGCGATGGCCGGTTCGGCCAATCGGTTTTGCGAAATCTATTTGCTTAAATTGCCAACTTCCCTCCATCCCTTTTCAGTTAGCTTGGAGGTCACCCACATGTGAGAATATCATGCCTGCTTGTCCTGGGATAAAGCACAGTTACTTACCGTAACAGGTGTGATCCAGGGACAGCAGGCATATATTCTCACAACCCGCCCACCTCCCCGAGGTTGGCTTCTTTGCTAGTTAAGTGAACTGGAGACCACGAGGGGATGCGCCCCCTAGTGGAGCAGGAAGGCATGCATGCGCGGAGCAGCAGAGCAAACTTAAATCTTCAATCAAGTTTGCTTGAAAATGCTTCCGCATCGGGGCTCCGTAGATGACGTCACCCACATGTGAGAATATATGCCTGCTGTCCCTGGATAACACCTGTTACGGTAAGTAACTGTGCTTTCTCCGTGGACAGCAGGATAGTCAGCCACATATGGGTGTTTCAAATTTATTTGATTATTTGATTAAACGCCTATCCAAAATACTAAGCGTTGTACAATAATAATTAAAACATTGACAAAAGTACACAGAGACTAACATCTTAACATACTTTGTGGTTTTTGTTTTTTTTTTGTTAATCTATAAGAACACAATAGGAAAAAAAGGGGGGAGAACTGCAATATTTATTAAGAAAAGATAAAGCAAAGGAAAAAAACAATGGAAGGGGAAATCAAGAGTTGCTGGACTCCTAATTTGCGGATAAGCTCTCCAATAGCTCAGAGAGATTTTTTTTATTTTTTTTTTCTCTGAGCACGTGCAGTGCCCGGGCCCCACTGGGTATGCCCGAGCCCTACCCATTTCCCCCTGCTTCCCCCTAATCCCCAGGATGTTCCTAGCTGTGGCCGGGTCGGCCGTATGGGGAGGCGGGTGGGTTGTGTGGCTGACTATCCTGCGTTATAGGTAAGTAACTACACTTTCTCCTAGGAGAAGCAGGATGAGTCAGCCACATACGGGTGACTCCCTAGCTGAGGGATGTACCGAGTGGACCTGCACCTTAGTGCTCTGGCATCCTTCGCCTGGCTGTGGAGGCCGAGCCGGGCAGGGTAATCAGGCGAAGCAGGTGAAGTTGTGGAAACAAGGTTTTTGATAAAGCGCTGTGTTAACTGAGCAATAATACAGAACAGTGAAACTGGTCATAGAAACATAGAAATAGACAGCAGATAAGGGCCACGGCCCATCTAGTCTGCCCACCCTAATGACCCTCCCCTACCTTTGCCTAGTGAATAGAGCCTACGTGTCGATCCCATTTGGCCTTAAAATCAGGCACGCTGCTGGCCTCAATCACCTGCAGTGGAAGATTATTCCAGCGATCAACCACCCTTTCAGTGAAAAAGAATTTCCTGGTGTCACCGCGCAATTTCCCGCCCCTGATTTTCCACGGATGCCCTCTTGTTGCTGTGGGACCCTTGAAAAAGAAGATATCTTCCTCCGCCTCGATACGGCCCGTGAGATACTTGAACGTCTCGATCATGTCTCCCCTCTCTCTGCGCTCCTCGAGCAAGTATAGCTGCAGTTTGTCTAACCTTTCTTCGTACGGAAGATCTTTGAGTCCCGAGACCATCCGGGTGGCCATTCTCTGAACCGACTCCAATCTCAGCACATCTTTGCGATAATGTGGTCTCCAGAATTGCACACAGTATTCCAGGTGGGGCCTCACCATGGATCTATACAATGGCATAATGACTTCCGGCTTTCGGCTGACGAAACCCCTGCGTATGCAACCTAGGATCTGTCTTGCCTTGGATGAGGCCTGCTCTACCTGACTGGCAGCCTTCATGTCCTCACTGACGATCACCCCCAAGTCCTGTTCTGCTACCGTTCTTGTTAGGATCTCACCATTAAGAGTATAAGTCTTGTATGGATTATGGTTGCCTAGGTGCATGACTTTGCATTTTTTGGCATTGAAGCCAAAAAATGCAAAGTCAATAACAATCAATGAACAGTGAGAAACCAACTGGTCAACAGTGACAATTCGTACTTGCATGTGAGAATTCATACTTGCATATTCCACATTCAGTCTAGACAGGAGTGCTGGAAGACCTACTTAATCAATATCTATAACACCCTACTTGATCAGTGTTTGTCGATATAATCCCCTAATTGATCAGTGTTTGTCAAGGCTGTGCTAGTGGTTGCTTTCCCTCCCGGGAGGGAAGAGCCACTTCCAAGACTGCTCGGCCGACTTCCAAGACTGCTCGGCTGAAAGCATTTGGAGCGTGGAATGCAATGTTGAGGCAGTAGTGCTTGGTGAAGGTGTGCATGGAGGACCAAGTGGCTGCATTGCAGATGTCCCCTATTGGTGTGTGGTGCAGATGAGCCGTTGTGGTGGCTATGGCTCTGCGCTGGTGGGCGTGGGCTCCCACCTGCGGTTGACGCTGCGCTCTTCTATAGGTGAAGGGGATATCCAGCGCGAGAGCCTGCGTTTGGTGGCCGGCAGTCCTGTCTGTTGTGGTCGTAGGAGACGAACAATTGAGGCTTGTCTGGTCTGTTGCATAGTCAGGGCCCTCACACAGTCCAGGAGGTGTTGCTGAGGTGGCTGTGTGCCTCCCTGTGGGGAGATGTAGAGTGCCGGGAGGCACGCTGAAACCACCTTCGGCAAGAATCGGGGGTGGGTTCTGGGTACCACCCTGTTCTCATGGAGGAGTGTGTCGGGGTGTGATGGACCAGGGCTTGGATCTCGCCGATACATCTGGCCGATGCGATGGAGGTCAGGGTTTTCCCGGCCAGGAATACGGGATCTGCCTCTTCCAGAGGTTTGAAGGGGTCGAGGTGAGCTGATGCGGCACCAAGTTGAGGTCCCATCCAGGCGATGGTGGTCTGACCGGTGGGTGCAGATTGGACAGTCCCTTCATGAAATTGTGTGATTACAGGATGCCTCGACACTGGTTTGTTGTCTAGGCCAGTGTGGTATGCCGCAATTGCACTTAGGTGGACCTTGATGGAAGTGAGTTTTAGGTCCCATTGAGATAAGCTCAGTATGTACTGCAAGATGTCTGGTATGGGGCAGTTGTAGGGGTCTCGCTGCGTGTCTGTGCACTGGTAGCGGAACCTTCTCCATTTCAACCCATAGCATTTTCTGGTTGAAGGTCTTCTGGCTGCCATAAGAATGTGCTCCATGTCTTGTGGTAGGTTCATCCTCTCATCATCCCTGCGGTCAGGGCTAAGGAACGCAGGTGGTGGTGGAGGGTTAGGCTCCTGTGTTGTGTTATGAGAACTGCACTGATCGGGAGGGGGAGAGGTGGGTGAACCGCTATCCCTTGCCGAAACGGTTGCTGGGGCCCGAACAGGGCAATCATGATCACCGTTGCTCTGTCCTGAAGGATCTTCTGCAGGACTTAGGGTATGGCGGATAGGCGTATAAGAGTCCGTGGTTCCAACTCACAGACAGACCGTCGGGGCTGAGACGGCGATGGGTTGATCTCTTTGAGCAGAAGGTCGAGTATTTTGAGTTCAGTTCGGTTGCAAACGGGTCGATGCTCGGTGTGCCCCAGGTGCTGAAGATCTTCGTCGCCGCTGGGTTGAGACACCACTCCTAGGGTTCCAGCTGGTGGCTGAGGCTTTCTGCCCGGTCGTTCTGCTCCCCCGGGAGGTAAGTTACCTGGATGGGGCATTGAATGGAGTTAGTGAACTCCCACATGCGGCAAGCTTTCTTGCATCGCGAGGCTGACCCTGTCCCTCCCTGCTTGTTGATGTAGTACATGGCCACCTGGTTTTCTGTTTGGGTGAGGACTGCCCTGCCTGTCACCCATTGTTTGACGGTTTCAAGGGCATTCCCTATGGCCCTGAGCTCCAGTAGGTAGATATGGATTGAGGACGCCTGGGCCGACCATATGTCCCCTGTTAGAAGATGGGGAAGGTGTGTCCCCCCTCCATGTTTGGAGGCATCCATGGTGGCCACCAGCTGGTGAGGTGGTGGTCTGGTTTCCCTTTCGCTAAGTTATCTCGGGCCGTTCACCAGTGAAGCGTCTTGTGTATGGGCTGGCGAATGGGTACCTGGGTGGTCAGAGGTTGGGTATACTGGTCCCAGTGACGTCTGAGGTGCCCTTTCAGGGATCTCATGTGTAGTCTGGTGTGCTGGACAACAACAACCGCAGCCGAGACACAGGAGGGAGCGTGCTGCCGATGAGCTGCTGGCAGGGATACACTGGGCCAGGGATGTCATGGCGTGGATCTGGTAGTCCAGTAGGATGCCTTGGTCTGTGTGGTGTCGATGACTGCCCCGATGAACAATATCCCCTAGGTGGGTATCAGATGGGATTTCTTGAAGTTGATGAGGAACCCCAGTTCTTGGAGGACGGTTATGGTGGTTGTCAGGGCTGCCAGCTGTCAAGATAAGATAGGACGCACACCCCTTGAAGGCGAGGATGTGCCACTGCCACGCACTTTGTGAACACTCTTGGAGCCATTGAGAGTCCAAGGGGTAGGGGTAGGGGTGTCTGTCTTGGCTTTAGAAGCGACAATGCCTCCTGTTGGCTGGGTGCATGGGCACGTGAGTGTATGCATCATGTAAGTTCAGGGATACTAGACAATACTCGGGCTGTAACAGGGCCAAGACTGTACCCAGAGAGTGCATCTGGAATCGTTCCTTGTGTATGCACCTGTTAAGCTTGCAGAGATCCAGGATCGAGCGTTGTCCTTGTCCATGGGGACGCGGGGGTTCCTGGAGTAAAAACCCCTTGGTGATCTCCTCTGTTCGTCACCGCCTCTATTGATTCTGCCGAAGCAGGTCCTCTCCTTGTTGCAGGAAAATTGGGTCGTCAGATGGAGGGTGCCCCGCCCACTCGGGGGGGCGGGAGTGGAGACGAATTTGGAATCCCTGCTTGATGATGCTGAGGGCCCATTGGTCGATAGTGATCCTGGGCCAAGCCTTCGCAGACAATCTGATCCTGCTGGCCGGAGGGTGGTCAAGGTTCTGTTTTGGGGAGAGGGCTGCCCTTGGATGCCCCTGCCCCTCAGGCGGTGCTTGTTTGCGTGGCAGTTATGTTACTGTTGCGAGCGCTGGGGCACAGACTGCTGCCAGTGTGGACTGGCTCGGTGGTGAGCTGGAGTCCCTGTTTTATTTTATTTATTTATTTTCTCTCAATGACCTGATAAAACCGCATCTGGAACTGGAGCGCAGCAATTCGTGCACTCAGCATTGCGCCCTCATAGGTCTTTTTCTCCGTGGAATCCAGGGATTTTCAGGTTTTTCCCTGACGGGGAGTTGGAGTGGGGGTCGTGCTGCCCTGTTTCTCTTAAGCGCCAAGGCTACCGCAATGTCCATGTATGGCTGCTGCAGGTTGTCGAATCCCCGGGCCGGAAAGATCTGGTACTTCAGTCCCAGTCTCCTTGATGTTGGTTGCCCTGAAGAGGGAGTCTGCCAAATCTTGTCTCTGCAGTCCAGGAGGTTCTTGTGGACTGGAATCGCCACCGCCTGCCTGAAGTAGTTCAGGCATTGTAGTAATCTGTGTTGGGTACTGGTGGTCCACCCATGTGGATCTTGAGAAAGGCTGTGAGTTTCTGGAGGAACTTCGTTTGTGGGTTTCTTGGGTTTTGTTTTTTATTTATTTATTTTTGTGGGTGGTGACTCGGGGTGTGGCTGGAGGCTGGTATGTTGCTTGTTCCTCCGTTGCTTAGGTGCATGGCATGCTGCTGGAGCGCCATGTTGTTGTGCGTGGTTCCCTCTAAAGGGGGGCATTGGGAGGAGTGTTGCCCACTGAGAGAGGAGTTGGGTCAGCAGAAAGATTAACTGTTGCTGCTGGTCCCGCCCCTGGTGGTTCGCAGGTTCATGTGCTGCTCCACTTGACTGGTTGGGTGGCTCCATGTACCCCGCCGACATTCTCTGTTCTTCTTGAGAGGGGGGGGGGTGAGCCTGCAGAGAGGGGGCAGGATGCACCCCTTCATCTGTGCCAATGCTCCTGGCTGCGTTTCCCACTGTGCCTGGAGGCAGAGAAAAGAGGAGTGATGATGCCTCCTGTGTGGGCTTCTCCTGCTGTACTGCCTATTGTATATTAAACTGTATAGCGCTGCATATGCCTTTCAGTGCTATAGAAATCATAAATAGTAGCAGAGTCCCTCCTGCTGCAGTGAACAGCTCTTTAGGCTGAGGAATTTTAATCCCCCACCTTTGGGGAGGCGGGGTCTGACATGCCGCATCACTGATGACATCAGCACAGTACTTTGTGAAGAGTTCCCCAGGACTGCCCCTGTTGCCAGGGAGGAAGGAAAAACGTGTTGGAATTGGTTGCCAGTGGTTTCCATCATGGCTGGTTGCTGAGACCACGCCCAGTCTGAGCTTAATGTGGAAGGCAGACTCCTCGTTCCTGACATGAGGGGGGGAGGGTGGGAGAGGTCTGAACTGCAGACTCTGCAGGACCCCAAGAGGGAAAGAAGCATCGAGTTCATTTTTTTTTTTTTTTTTTTTTCAGAATGTGGGTTGATTGCAGGGAGGAGGGACACCCACTCCTGAACTCTGGAGCAGCATGTCTCCTGCCGGTGGGAGAGGTCTGCAGGTCCCCCCGAGGGAAAGAATCATAGCAGTTTCTTTCTCCTTAAGTTCAGGGAGGTGAGTGGGGCAGAGCCTTCGGGGCTGCAAAAGATTATCAGAGGTTTTCCGAAAAACAAGCAGATAGGCTTACCTTTGGGGCTGGAGGGGGAACCCCGATCGGCTCCCTGCAGAGGCTGGCTGTACGTGGCAGCATGCATAGACTCCGGGGGAGATCTCTCAGTCTGGAGGGCGAAAAACCCCGATCTGCTGTCTGCAGAGGCTGGCTTTATGCGGCAGCATGCAGGGACTCCGGGAGAGATCTCTCGGTCTGGCGAGACCCCTATTGGCTGCCTGTAGAGGCTGGCTGTACGCGGCAGCATGCAGGAACTCGGGAGAGATTTCTCTGCCGGGCCGAGTGCAGGCGGGGGGGATTAGCTGAGCCAGGGCATCCTGGAGGCTCCTTGCTGCTGTAGCTTGTGGATCCCTCGTTGCTGCATTCCGATGAGGATGGCTGCTGGAGGAAGATTCTCGGGCCTCACTTCTCTTCATGAAGTCTCTCAGTGCCCTCTTCCTTAGCTTGCGTGCATGTGGAGACATGTGCGCACAATGCAAGCAACACGGAAACCTCGTGCGCCGGATCCAATCAGTGGGTGCACAATTCATGAGGATCATTTCTTTAGATGATTCAGGCATCTTCAAGGTGATGAGTAGAAAAGTTGTAATGGAGAGCTGTAGAAAATCCAACCGATGAGAACGGGCGGAAACTAAAGATTGGGGATTAGGGGGAAGCAGGGGGAAATGGGTAGGTCTCGGGCATGCCCAGTGGGGCCCGGGCACTGCACGTGCTCAGAGAAAAAAATAAAAATCTCTCTGAGCTATTGGAGAGCTTATCCGCAAATTGGGAGCTGTTGGGACAGCACCCATATGTGGCTGACTCATCCTGCTTGTCCTAGGAGAATTCTATTTTACAGAAAGGGTGGTGGATGCCTGGAGTGCGCTCCCGAGAGAGGTGGTGGAGAGTGTGACTGAGTTCAAAGAAGCGTGGGATGAACACAGAGGATCTAGAATCAGAAAATAATATTAAAAATTGAACTAAGGACAGTTCTGGGCAGACTTGCATGGTCCGTTTGGTGGAGGATGGGCAGGGGAGGGCTTCAATGGCTGGGAGTGTGTAGATGGGCTGGAGTAGGTTTTAACAGAGATTTTGGCAGTTGGAACCCAAGCATAGTACTGGGTTGAGCTTTGGATTCTTGCCCAGAAATAGGTAAGAAGAAAAAATTTTTAAAAGATAATTTAAATTGAATCAGATTGGGCAGACTGGATGGACCTTTCCGGTCTTTATCTGCCGTCATCTGCTATGTTACTATGCTACACAGGGAAGGGGAGGGAATGCTGCTGCACAGGGAAGGGGGAAATGCTGCTGCTGCTATACAGGGAAGGGGGAAATGCTACTGCTACACAGGGAATGGGAGGGAATGCTGCTGCTGCGGCACAGGGAAGGGGGGAAAATACTGTTGCTGCTACACAGGGAAGGGGGAATGCTGCTGCACAGGAAAGTGGGGGGATAGGGAAAGGGGGCTAGGGAGCAATCTTGGTTTGCTTTAGGGAAGAGACAGAAAGACAGGCAGGCAGCACATGAAAATGAAAGACAGACACTCAGAAAGAGCGGGCAGGGAGAGAGACAGAAAGTCAGACAGACAGACAAAGGAGGACAGGGAGAGAGACAGACAGCGGGAGGGAGAGAGACAGAAAGAAAGGAAGAAAGAGACAGGGGCAGGTAGAGACACAGAAGGAAAGAATGACAGATAGACATATTCTAGCACCTGTTAATGTAAAGGGCTTAAACACTAGTACAGTATTATCTATAATTAGAGAAGAATCTAAGAATTCTAAAGCTGATGTTGTTATCCATTTGGGTACAATGACCTACCAGCAATACCCCACTTGTGGAGCAGAAAGCTTTTCGGGAGCCAGGAGAGGGGTTGAAACCTTTTTGGAAAGACTGTAGCTTTTTCGGAAGTACTGCCTACATATGGAAAAGGAGAGGGAAGAGTAGGAAATAGTGAGATCTTCAATAGGTGGCTCAGAGCCTGGTGTCATCGCGAAGGCTTTAGGTACAGAGGAGGATGAGGAAATACATGGAAAAACAAGAGACTATATTGTAATGACAGGTAAAAGGATCACTAGGAAATGGTCCATCATACAAGCATCAGTAGCAGCGCTGACCATCCCAGCACGATCCAGGCAGTGGTGGAGTCAGGTCAGACCCTGAAATGATGCGGATGTACAGTGGCGACATTCAGTGCTGTTAACCGCATAGCTAACTGGGCAAGTAAGACCAGTCCTGTGTCCAGTTAGCTATTTGGGAACCAGATTTTTAATGCCGGGGCCCAGCTATGGCCCAGTGTTGACTGTCTGGGACTAATGTAGTTCTAAGTTATCAGCTGTATAGAAAATGTTAATTGCCCCAGCTGAATATTGATCCGTAACAATTAACCCTTTCTTTGGCATTGTTGCTCTCATTCAACATCAAGTTATGTAACAAAACCTTTTCTGGATCTGTCAATTAAACGGTTAATACAAGCAGGAGTAAAATTAATCACTTAAGAAAAGCTTTATCAAAGATGTTATATAATATCTAAGAATGCACAAAATAGTTCAAATGAGAGAGAAACATGCTACATTTTTATATTATGATACAAAACCTCTTTTTTTTTGTCATCAAACAGGTTTAAACTGTCTTCAGAGGATCCATGAGAGTGAGAGGCCATTCATATGTCCAGAATGTGGCAAAAGTTTTAATCACCAATCAAATTTAAGAAGCCATGAGAGAATTCATACTGGTCAGAAACCCTATACCTGTTCAGAATGTGGGAAAAGCTTTAGTTCGCAATCAGCTTTAAAAATGCACAAGACAATTCATACTGGAGAAAAACCCTATACCTGTTCAGAATGTGGTAAAACATTTCAGTGGCAATCACGATTAAAAGAGCACAAGAGGATTCATACAGGAGAGAAACGATTTACCTGTTCAGAATGTGACAAAAGCTATACTTCACAGTCAGCTTTAAAAAATCACAAGATGATTCATACTGGAGAGAAACCCTATTCCTGTTCAGAATGTGGTAAAAGCTTTAGTTCGCAATCAGCTTTAAAAATGCACAAGACAATTCATACTGGAGAAAAACCCTATACCTGTTCAGAATGTGGTAAAACATTTCAGTGGCAATCACGATTAAAAGAGCACAAGAGGATTCATACAGGAGAGAAACCATTTACCTGTTCAGAATGTGACAAAAGCTATACTTCACAGTCAGCTTTAAAAAATCACAAGATGATTCATACTGGAGAGAAACCCTATTCCTGTTCAGAATGTGGGAAAAGCTTTAGTTCGCAATCAGCTTTAAAAATGCACAAGACAATTCATACTGGAGAAAAACCCTATACCTGTTCAGAATGTGGTAAAACATTTCAGTGGCAATCACGATTAAAAGAG
Source organism: Geotrypetes seraphini (assembly GCF_902459505.1). NCBI lineage: Eukaryota > Metazoa > Chordata > Amphibia > Gymnophiona > Dermophiidae > Geotrypetes > Geotrypetes seraphini. The sequence goes on along the minus strand of NC_047085.1, from coordinate 514,769,303 downwards.
CACAAGAGGATTCATACAGGAGAGAAACCATTTACCTGTTCAGAATGTGGGAAAAGCTTTATTCATCAATCAGATTTAAGAAAACACGAGAGGATTCATACTGGAGAGAAACCCTATACCTGTTCAAAATGTGATAAAAGCTTTATTACGCAGTCAGTTTTAAAAAATCACAAGAGGATTCATACTGGAAAGAAACCCTATAGCTGTTCAGAATGTGGGAAAAGCTTTATTACGCAGTCAGTTTTAAAAATGCACAAGAGGATTCATACTGGAGAGAAACCCTATAGCTGTTCAGAATGTGGGAAAAGCTTTAATCAGCAATCAAATTTAAGAACACACGAGAGGCTTCATACAGGAGAGAAACCCTATACCTGTTCAGAATGTGGGAAAAGTTTTAATCAGCAATCAGGATTAAAAGAACACAAGAGGATTCATACTGGAGAGAAACCCTGTATCTGTTCAAAATGTGGTAAAAACTTTAGTTCATAATCAGCTTTAAAACAGCACAATATGATTCATACTGGAGAAAAACCTTATACCTGTTCATAATGTGGTAAACGCTTTATTACGCAGTCAGTTTTAAAAATGCACAAGATGATTCATACTGGAGAGAAACCCTATACCTGTTCAGAATGTGGGAAAAGCTTTACTCAGCAATCAAATTTAAGAAAACACGAGAGGCTTCATACAGGAGAGAAATCCTATAGCTGTTCAGAATGTGGGAAAAGCTTTACTCAGCAATCAAATTTAAGAAAACACGAGAGGCTTCATACTGGAGAGAAACCCTATACCTGTTCAGAATGTGGCAAAAGTTTTAATCAGCAATAACATTTAAATATTCATGAGAGGAGTCATACTGGAGAGAAACCCTATACCTGTTCAGAATGTGGCAAAAGTTTTAATCAGCAATAACATTTAAATATTCATGAGAGGAGTCATACTGGAGAGAAACCCTATACCTGTTCAGAATGTGGGAAAAGCTTTAATCAGCAAAAAGAGCGGGCAGGGAGAGAGACAGAAAGAAAGTCAGACAGACAGACAAAGGAGGACAGGGAGAGAGACAGACAGCGGGAGGGAGAGAGACAGAAAGAAAGGAAGAAAGAGACAGGGGCAGGTAGAGACACAGAAGGAAAGAATGACAGATAGACATATTCTAGCACCTGTTAATGTAAAGGGCTTAAACACTAGTACAGTATTATCTATAATTAGAGAAGAATCTAAGAATTCTAAAGCTGATGTTGTTATCCATTTGGGTACAATGACCTACCAGCAATACCCCACTTGTGGAGCAGAAAGCTTTTCGGGAGCCAGGAGAGGGGTTGAAACCTTTTTGTAAAGACTGTAGCTTTTTCGGAAGTACTGCCTACATATGGAAAAGGAGAGGGAAGAGTAGGAAATAGTGAGATCTTCAATAGGTGGCTCAGAGCCTGGTGTCATCGCAAAGGCTTTAGGTACAGAGGAGGATGAGGAAATACATGGAAAAACAAGAGACTATATTGTAATGACAGGTAAAAGGATCACTAGTAAATGGTCCATCATACAAGCAGCAGTAGCAGCGCTGACCATCCCAGCACGATCCAGGCAGTGGTGGAGTCAGGTCAGACCCTGAAATGATGCGGATATACAGTGGCGACATTCAATGCTGTTAACCGCATAGCTAACTGGGCAAGTAAGACCAGTCCTGTGTCCATTTAGCTATTTGGGAACTGCATTCAATACCAGCTGTCACTGATGAACCAGATTTTTAATGCCGGGGCCCAGATATGGCCCAGTGTTGACTGTCTGGGACTAATGTAGTTCTAAGTTATCAGCTGTATAGAAAATGTTAATTGCCCTAGCTGAATATTGATCCATAACAATTAACCCTTTCTTTGGCATTGTGGCTCTCGTTCAACATCAAGTTATGTAAAAAATTATTTTCTCCATCTGCCAATTAAACGGTTAATACAAGCAGGAGTAAAATTAATCACTTAAGAAAAGCTTTATCAAAGATTTTATATTGTATCTAAGAATGTACAAAATAACCCAAATGGAAGAGAAACATTCTCCATCTTTATATTATGATACAAAACTTTTTTTTTCTCATCAAACAGGTTTAAACTGTCTTCAGAGGATCCATGAGAGTGAGAGGCCATTCACAAGTCCAGAATGTGGCAAAAGTTTTAATCACCAATCAAGCTTAAGAAGACATGAGAGGATTCATACCAGAGAGAAACCATATACCTGTTCAGAATGTGGGAAAAGCTTTATTCATCAATCAGATTTAAGAAAACACAAGAGGATTCATACTGGAGAGAAACCGTATCCCTGTTCAGAATGTGGTAAAAGCTTTAGTTCGCAATCAGCTTTAAAAATGCACAAGAGGATTCATACTGGAGAGAAACCGTATACCTGTTCAAAATGTGATAAAAGCTTTATTTTGCAATCATATTTAAATTATCATGACAGGATTCATACTGGAGAGAAACCCTATACCTGTTCAGAATGTGGGAAAAGCTTTATTCAACAATCAGATTTAAGAAAACACGAGAGGATTCATACTGGAGAGAAACCGTATCCCTGTTCAGAATGTGGTAAAAGCTTTAGTTCGCAATCAGCTTTAAAAATGCACAAGAGGATTCATACTGGAGAGAAACCGTATACCTGTTCAAAATGTGATAAAAGCTTTATTTTGCAATCATATTTAAATTATCATGACAGGATTCATACTGGAGAGAAACCCTATACCTGTTCAGAATGTGGTAAAAGCTTTATTACGCAGTCAGTTTTAAAAATGCACAAGAGGATTCATACTGGAGAGAAACCCTATAGCTGTTCAGAATGTGGGAAAAGCTTTACTCAGCAATCGCATTTAAATATTCATGAGAGGAGTCATACTGGAGAGAAACCCTATACCTGTTCAGAATGTGGCAAAAGTTTTAATCAGCAATCGCATTTAAATATTCATGAGAGGAGTCATACTGGAGAGAAACCCTATACCTGTTCAGAATGTGGTAAAAGCTTTAGTGCGCAATCAGCTTTAAAAAAGCACAAGGTGATTCATACTGGAGAGAAACCCTATACCTGTTCAGAATGTGGTAAAAGCTTTAGTTTGCAATCAGATTTAAAAAAGCACAAGAGGATGCATACTGGAGAGAAACCTTATACCTGTTCAGAATGTGGGAAAAGCTTTACTCAGCAATCAAATTTAAGAATACACGAGAGGCTTCATACAGGAGAGAAACCCTATACCTGTTCAGAATGTGGTAAAAGCTTTAGTGCGCAATCAGTTTTAAAAAAGCACAAGGTGATTCATACTGGAGAGAAACCCTATACCTGTTCAGAATGTGGTAAAAGCTTTAGTTTGCAATCAGATTTAAAAAAGCACAAGAGGATTCATACTGGAGAGAAACCCTATATCTGTTCAAAATGTGGTAAAAGCTTTAGTTCACAATCAGCTTTAAAACGGCACAATATGATTCATACTGGAGAAAAACCTTATACCTGTTCATAATGTGGTAAAAGCTTTATTACGCAGTCAGTTTTAAAAATGCACAAGATGATTCATACTGGAGAGAAACCCTATACCTGTTCAGAATGTGGGAAAAGCTTTACTCAGCAATCAAATTTAAGAAAACACGAGAGGCTTCATACAGGAGAGAAACCCTATAGCTGTTCAGAATGTGGGAAAAGCTTTACTCAGCAATCAAATTTAAGAAAACACGAGAGGCTTCATACTGGAGAGAAACCCTATACCTGTTCAGGATGTGGTAAAAGTTTTAATCAGCAATAACATTTAAATATTCATGAGAGGAGTCATACTGGAGAGAAACCCTATACCTGTTCAGAATATGGTAAAAGTTTTAGTTCGCAATCAGCTTTAAAAAAGCACAAGAGATGCATACACCTGTTCAGAATGAGGTAAAAGCTTTAATCAGCAATCAGCTTTAAAACAGCACAAGGTGATTCAAACTGGAGAGAGACCCTATACCTGTTCAGAATGTGGTAAAAACTTTAATCGGCAATCACATTTAAATATTCATGAGAGGATTCATACTGGAGAGAAACCCTATACCTGTTCAGAATGTGGGAAAAGCTTTAGTCAACAATCATGTTTAAAAGAGCACAAGAGGATTCATACTGGAGAGAAACCCTATACCTGTTCAGAATGTGGTAAAAGCTTTAATCAGCAATCAGGATTAAAAGAACACGAGGATTCATACTGGAGAGAAACCCTATACCTGTTCAGAATGTGGGAAAAGCTTTACTCAGCAATCAAATTTAAGAAAACATGAGAGGCTTCATACTGGAGAGAAACCCGATACCTGTTCAGAATGTGGTAAAAGTTTTAGTTTGCAATCAGCTTTAAAAATGCACAAGAGGATTCATACTGGAGAGAAACCCTATATCTGTTCAAAATGTGGTAAAAGCTTTAGTTTGCAATCAGCTTTAAAACAGCACAATATGATTCATACTGGAGAAAAACCTTATACCTGTTCAGAATGTGGTAAAAGCTTTAGTTCGCAATCAGCTTTAAAACAGCACAAAGTGATTTATACTGGAGAGAAACCCTATACCTGTTGAGAATGTGGTAGAAGCTTTAATCAGCAATCAGATTTAAAAAGACACGAGAGGAGAGAAACCATTTATCTGTTCAGAATGTGGTAAAAGCCTTAGTCAGCAATCAGGTTTATATCTCCACAAGAGGATTCATTCTGGAGACAAACCATACACTGGTCAGAATGTAATAAAAACTTAAATGGAAATCACATGTAAAGAGATAAAAAAAATGTATACAGGAGTTACAGAAATAAGGTGTATACGAATGTGCAGGAGTGGTAGAAGTAGCAACTCTCAAGCTGACATTCCTGAGAGAAAATATTGTTGTTTCCTGCTCTCATATAGCTTTGGTATTTTTGACTTTTAGTGTATGCCTAAACTGTACTTTCTTAGATGTGAAGAGGGAATCAGCCTCAGAAATAGATTTTAGACAATGCTCACTGTCCTCGGCTGAATATTGTCCTATAAGAATTCATACAAATTGAAAAACAACTAATCAATAATAATAAAACCCTTAGCGCGCTTGCGCAGTTCAAACTTAGTGGATCCGTGATCTGTGGCACTGTGCCCGCGCATGCACAGTGCCTTCCGGCTTCCTGACCCTGTTCCTCGGAAACCGGAGAGGGGGGAGGGAGGAGAAGCAAACCCGGCAAGCACAGTGTTAGAGCCCCCAGAGCATTCTTGGCTAGAGCGGCATTGGCGGAAGATAGGGCAGGGAGGGAGGCTTCGACTCGCTGCCTGGTCCTGCCCTCACGGAAACAGAAAGTAGGTGGGACCCGGGAAAGGGGGGAGAAATGCTGCCGACGGCTGTGTGAGACTGTGGGGGGAATGTTGCTGCAGCATCCTTTTGGGGAGACAGAGGGAAAGGAAGGTGGGGAAAGGGAAATGCTGCTGTTGCACAGGGGGGGGGGAGGTAAAAGGAAGGGGGAAGGGCTACTGCTGGACAGGGGGGGCAGGAAGCTAAGAAAAAAGAAAGAATGGCCTCAGCACCCCAGAATGTGGTAAAAGCTGTAATCACCAAATTTTAAACAGCACAAGAGGATTCATATGGGGTGTAATTACCCCTAAGAGAAACCATACTCTTGTCCAGAATATGGTAAAAGGTGTTGTGGATTGGTTTTAATTAGGCACAAGAGGATTCATACGGAGTAAAACCATATACTGTCCAGAATGTGGTAAAATATAAAGTAATCATTTAGCTTTAAGAATGCACAAAAGAATTCATAACTAGGAGTGGTAGAAGGAACAACTATTGAGCAGAAATTGCTGAGAGAAAATGTCATTAAAGAATATTATAGGATAATAAAACTGCTATTGAAGAGTAGATTAACTTCACAGAATAAGTTTATAGGCTTCTAATCAACTGGCATTTCCTGCACTCTCTTATAGCCTTGGTCTTATAGACTGGCCTTTTAAAGACCTTGAAAAACTAGATGTACAAATAAGAAAACTCCTCCATACCCACGAGGTCATCTGTAAGTGTCATGGTATGCCTAGTCTTGACTGTTACTAGAGCTGATGAAGAGATTACACCTATCATACTGGGTCAAATCAGTGGTCCATCTAGTCCAGTTTCCACAATGACCAGTCCAGGCCACAATTACCTGGCAGAAACCCAAATACTAGCATTATTCCATGTAACTGATACCAGGGTAAGCTTTAGCTTTGCCCATGTCTCTCTCAATAGCAGTCTATGGACTTTTTCTCCAGAAACTTATCCAATCCTTTTTTAAAAAAAAAAAACACAAAAAAACAGGTATGTTAACTGTTCTTTCCACATACTCTGGCAGTGTTCCAGAGCTTAGCTATTGTTTAAGAAAAAAAAAATTTCCTCTTGCTGTTACAGGTTTCCAAGTCTCGCTGCATATTGTCAGATAGAAACCAACGTTTCAGCCATCATGCTGTGGCTTTCTTCAGGGTATGCTGTGAGGTCTACAGTTGGTCTTTATATAGCAGATCTTCAAACCTGATTGAGGCTTGAGGTGACTGAAGGAGGAAAGTCCTTCCTAGCATCTTGTTTGCATTTTTGATCACTGCAAGGTACGATTTAATAATAAGAGTATAGAGAGGGCTTATTTAAAACTAACTTTGCTCGGATGGGGAATTACGTCAAGAATTGTTCTCTGGATAGGAACATCTGGAAGGAGTAGAAATGCATGGGCAAAACTGAAAGGAGTTATCATAAGGGTGACAAATCTTTTTGTGAGGCAAATAAGTAAAAGGAAGAGGAAAAGAAGGCCGCTTTGTAGTAGCTGAGAAGGTAAGAAATAAGAGGTTAGTTTTCATAAACTACAAAAGATCTCAGAAAGAGGAAGGCAATCAAAAAAATCTGGAAAAGTTAAGAGAGGCTGGTCGAGAAGTCAGGAAAGCAAAGATACAAATGGAAGAAAAAATAGTTGACGCAGTAAACAGGGAGGCAAAAACATTTTTTAGATATATTAGTGATAGGAAGAATTGCTTAACAAATATTTCTGTTCTGTGTTCACGGCAGAAGATCTGGGAGCAAGACTGCAGAAGACAAATGCGAATAGGGATTGTGGAGTGGTAGACCCCGATCGATTTTCAGAGGGTTGTGTTGGTGAGGAGCTAGCTAAATTAAAGGCAGACAAAGCGATTGGGCTGGATAGTGTACATCCCAGGGTGCTGAAGGAACTTAGGGAAGATCTGGTGGCTCCGCTGACTGACCTTTTCAATGAGCCTCTAGAGTCGGGAGTGGAACCGGAGGACTGAAGAAAGGCGGACGTGGTCCCTCTCCACAAAAGTGGAAGTAAGGAAGAAGTGGAGAATTACAGGCCAGTAAGTCTGACTTCTGTGGTAAGCAAATGAATGGAAACGCTTTTAAAACAGAGAATGGTGCAGTTTCTAGAATCCTGTGGATTATAGGAGCAGAGGCAAGATGGATTCACTAGAGGTAGGTCTTGTCAGACATTTCTGATCCAATTTCTTTGACTGGGTGTCCAGAGAATTGGATAGAGGATGTGCGCTAGATGTGGTAATTTTCGATTTTAGCAAAGTCTTTGACAATGTTCCACATAGATATCTAATAAATAAACGGAACAACGCAGGAAATTTAGCCCCTTGTGTGCACAGCTTCAGACCAAGCATTATTGCTTCATGCTAACTTATCCAGTGGTGCTGAGGATCTATCATTTGATACAGCGCAATTTTCCAAATTTCTTCAATCAATTCCTGGTGCTAATCGGTGTTGAACTAGCCTCAGTCTCCACCTATCCTTTACATTCTCCGGTGACCCACGGTGTCATCAAGCCACCTCAACTCGTGGCGGTGCCGCCCATGAGGACATAATTCAACTCCTATCTCATTTATATTAACTTTCAAATCATTTGTAATAAAATTGCTCTCCTCTAGCTGTGACCCCATCCCCCAACACCCATCTCTACATATACTTCTCTGCCCCGTGTCCTACCCAATTGGGTGGGAGGGAGGGGAACGGCGACTCCTCCCGCACCACCCTCTTCTCCCCCTCTCCCACAAAACTAATTTTTACCCGCCCAAACTCAACTCCCATTCCTTTCTTTCCTCACCTCTCCCTTAGCCAATCCTCATCGTTCCTTTCCGTCTCTATCCTAACCCTTCTCCTTCCCCCTGCCCCCACCCAATTTCTCTTTTGGGCTTTGCCTTCGCCCAATGTTATTAGCCACCTTTTCTGTTGTTTGCTTGTTAATTGCAAGAGATATTGCTGTCTGTGTATTTCTGGTTGTATATGTACATATGTCCCTTGGGACTCCTAGTTTGTTTATTGCTTCAGTTCTTAATGGAATCTTAATGAATCCCCCCGGTTGCTCTCATCTTTGTTGGCTCCTCTTGTGCGGGTAGGTCTGTGGCCTGCACAAGAGTATTTTGTATAGGGGTGAGTTAGTATTTGGGGGGAGATTGGGGGGGTTGGAGGGGTTTGATGTTTGTGATGTTTATTTATTCACATCTAATATGCTTTTTATAGTTTGCTTTCCATTGCTCTGGGAGAGGCTGAGCTCTCCGAGTTTCTTTTGCTTCCTACAGGTGGGAGGTATCACCTCACCCATAAAGCGTCCAAAAATTTTGTCCACTCTCCAAAGAACTAGAGCTGACATAGCATGCCTTCAGGAGAGCCGGTTGACAGATGAAGAGCATTGTAAATTGAAGCAATCATGGGTAGCTGAGGTCCCACGGGTTGTCATGGTAGGGTAGCAGTTCTTATCTGCAAATTGTCTCCTCTGCAAGTGCAGGTGCTGGAGAGGGCGACAGAGGGTCGGTATCTTTTGTTGATGCTGACGTTGGGAGAGCGCCATTATTTGCTACTTGTTGTTTTGGCCCTAATAGTGCAGAGCTAGCCTTTCTTCAAGAAGAGGATGATAGGAAGATCGTAGCACAGGAAAAGAAAATGAAGGCAAAAAAATACCAGGACTTAAATTGCATGTATAAGGAACAAAATGGGAGAACTAGAAGTCATGGCCAAAAATGAAAACCTAGACATCACTGGGGTTCTCTGAAACATGGTGGAATTAAGAAAACAAATGGGACACATAGCACTGCCGGGGTACAAACTCTATCGCGAAGACAGATCAGGTCAGAAAGGAGGAGGAATAGCCCTATATATAAAGGATAACATACACTCGACCAGAGTAGACACAGCAGCAACGACCAACAAATTGGAATCACTATGGGTTAAAATACCGAGAATTAATGGGCCCGAGATAAGGATGGGCCTGTACTCTCATCCACCTGGGCAAACCGAAGCAAACTATGAAGAAATCAATTAACGCATGGATGAGAAGATGGTGTGAGGAAGAGGGATTTATCTTCGTGAGGAACTGGACAACGTTCTGGGGAAAGAACAAGCTTTTCAAGAAGGATGGTCTACACCTGAGCAAGGCGGGAACTAGACAACTAGCAAATAACGTCAGAAGAGCGATAGAGCAAGCTTTAAACTAAGTAGAAGGGGAAAGCCGGCAGTCGACCTGGTAGCGACGGTTCGGGAAACAGTATCCAGTGAGGGTGCTGAGGGGAAAGATTTCGGGGAAGACACAAGTGGCAAGCAACAGACTATGAACAAGCAAGGGAGTCAGATGAAGCGAGAGGGGGAAAGGATGAGCATACTGAAAGGGGAAGTCAAAATGGGACTGGATGATGAGAAGGAACAAGAGGAGGACAATAGGAACACGCCACAAGGGGAAGGCAATAGGAATCTACCACAAAGAGAGGACAAAAGAGACAATACTCAGGAGTTGGCAGGTCAGGAAGGGGACAAAATGAAGCATGAAATGCAAGGGAAAATGGAAAGGAAGGGAAAATGCCAGGACTTGAACTGCATGTATACTAATGCAAAGAGCCTAAAGAACAAAATGGGGGAACTAGAACTCATGGCCAATAATGAGAGACTAGACATCATAGGGATCACGGAAACATGGTGGAACGAGGAAAACAAATGGGACATAGTACTGCCAGGATACAAACTCTACAGAAAAGACAGGACTTACCAGAAAGGGGGAGGAATAGCACTATACATAAGGGATACCATTCACTCAACCACTGTGGACACAGCAGAGACAAATGCCCAACTGGAGTCATTGTGGATAAAAGTACCAGGAAGCAACGGATCCGAGATAAAGATGGGACTGTTCTACCGTCCACCTGGGCAAACTGAAGCTGAAGATACAGAAATGGTAGCCGAGCTGAGAAGGGAATGCAAGAACCCAAACACCATAGTTATGGGAGATTTCAACTATCCTGGGATAGACTGGTGTCTTGGAAATTCAAAATGTGCAAGGGAAACGGAGTTCCTGGAAGCAGTCCAGGACTGCTTCATGGAACAACTTGTCGAGGCACCAACAAGAGGATCAGCGATTCTGGATCTGATCCTCAATGGGCTGAAAGGACCCGCAAAGGATGTGGAGATCATGGGACCACTAGGAACCAGCTCAGGCCGAACTTCCCCTTAAAAAGAAGAGAGCCGCGGCGCGTTGTCCCAGCTCGCGGCTCAGAGAAGAGGAGAAGGGGCTTAACAGCGGCGAAGGAGGCAGGAGAAGGGAAACCAGCCGGCGAGGGAGCAGCGAATCAGGGGTCAGCGAGAGTTAGCTCCGCCCACCCCCAGCGCGTCGGCTCCAGCTCAGGCCGAACTTCCCCTTAAAAAGAAGAGAGCCGCGGCGCGTTGTCCCAGCTCGCGGCTCAGAGAAGAGGAGAAGGGGCTTAACAGCGGCGAAGGAGGCAGGAGAAGGGAAACCAGCCGGCGAGGGAGCAGCGAATCAGGGGTCAGCGAGAGTTAGCTCCGCCCACCCCCAGCGCGTCGGCTCCAGCTCAGGCCGAACTTCCCCTTAAAAAGAAGAGAGCCGCGGCGCGTTGTCCCAGCTCGCGGCTCAGAGAAGAGGAGAAGGGGCTTAACAGCGGCGAAGGAGGCAGGAGAAGGGAAACCAGCCGGCGAGGGAGCAGCGAATCAGGGGTCAGCGAGAGTTAGCTCCGCCCACCCCCAGCGCGTCGGCTCCAGCTCAGGCCGAACTTCCCCTTAAAAAGAAGAGAGCCAACGGCGCGCGGCCGTTCGGCGCGCGGCGAAGGCAAGCGGCAAAGGCGCTCGCCTTAGCGAGAGCGCCTTTGCGAAGAGACTTTGAGAAGAGCCAAGCCGATACCTCCAAGGACAACAGGGAAAGGCGGCAAGGTAGGAATTTAACGTGAACGGGGAGAGCACACACAAAACCAAGCTAGAGCAAGACAAAGCAACAGCAGGCCCAAGAAGGGTCACTAACACACACAAACGAAGAAGCGACAGGCCTAGCAGATACCAGCAAAAGACACACAAAACAAGAAAACACAAACACACACTAGCAAGAAGCAGCCAAACTAACACCTAACAAACATCGGACAGACTCACACAGTCAACTAACAGGCAGACTACTACACATATCAGCCAACCAGGAGTCCATAAGCAAATCAACTAGCAGGCAGACCAAGACCAACACTCAGCAAGTGAGAAGCTGATAAATGGCAGGAAGAACAAGAAGCAACAAGATTGCATTGAAGACCAGCGTCCCAGTCACCGAAGAAAGCCAGAGGACAACCACAGCTTGCATGCAGACAGAAGACTACCCACGACAGATGACAGAGGTCTCTGTGCAGACTGAAGCTATTCCACAGCAGATGACTTCAGTCTCAGTACAGACAGAGACAGTCGACCAGCAACAGACTGACGGAGACATCATGCAAGAATTGATGAGCCTAAGGGAGGAGGTGAAGCGTCTCAGAAGCATCAGGGAAGATGAGGCATACATCGATGGCGTCATCCAGGAGATGTCCCAAGTCTCTGAGCATGCGCAAGAAAACATGACCACCTTTGAGACACCCAAACCGACCAGATTCGCAACGTTGGAAGTAACAGCTGGGGTACAAGAAGAGGTTGGAGACGTCAACTCCTGGAAACTGGTCACCTCTACAAGCAAATACAAAAGACCTACCCCTACTTCAAGCAATCAGAGAAGCCTCACATCAACCCCACAGATCACCCTAAAGAACAGGTTCCAGCTTCTACAGATAGAACCAGCCACTGACTTTCAGGACGATTTTCAAGAGGATTTCCAGAAGATGACTCAGGCTCCAGTGGCAACGGACCAGCTCCCTCAGAAGAAGCGCAGAGTGGTAGTCATTGGGGACTCCATGCTGCGGGGCACAGAGGGACCAATATGCAGACCGGATCTACTATCAAGAGAGGTTTGTTGTCTGCCAGGAGCCAGAATCAGGGATGTAACCACAAGTCTAGGGAGACTAATCAAGCCCCAAGACTACTATCCTATGCTTCTCATCCACGTCGGGACGAACGACACCGCCAGGAACACCCCGGAAAAGATACCCGAAGACTTTAGAGCTCTGGGTGAGAAGCTGAAGCAAATGGGAGCACAGGTGGTCTTCTCCTCCATACTTCCAGTGAGAGGTAAGGGGAGAACCAGGGAAGATCGCATCCAGAAGACCAACGAATGGCTACACGGATGGTGCAGGGAGATGAACTTCGGCTTCCTGGACCACGGAGAGGCACTACAGGGACTACAGGGATCGGATGGGCTCCACCTAACCAGAAGAGGGAAGAATGTCTTCGGTAGACGATTGGCTCACCTACTCCAAAGGGCTTTAAACTAGGTGAGTTGGGGGAGGGAACCCTTTCTCATCCTGGTAAGGTAAGTAACCATCCTGGAATGGTAAGTAAATACTCCATTACTGAGTCTGAGGTAAGTACTTACCCCGCAGTCACTACCGCAGGGGACACATCTACTCAGAAGGGACGAACTGACTCAAACAGGGAATTAAAGGGAATACTGAGTCAAGCGGGAAAGAGGGAAGCGGGAAAATCTTCGCACAGACCGGGCATACAGGAAGTATGGAAGGCTATGTACATCAATGCCCGCAGTTTAGGCAACAAAATATTGGAATTGGAGACAGAAATGAGGAGTGCTAACCTAGATGTGGTGGCAATATCTGAAACTTGGTTCACAGATTCCCATGGATGGGATATGGCTATACCAGGTTATAGCTTACTCCGCAGAGACAGAGAAGGTAAGAACGGAGGAGGAGTGGCACTATATATCAAGGAAGAAATCAAAGTTACCAGAATCACAGGTGTCAGGTATACAGGGGAGTCCCTCTGGGTGAACCTTGCCAGGGGAAGTGGCAAATGCCTATATCTGGGCATTGTATACAGGCCTCCTAGACAACAGGACGACATAGACAAAGAATTAATTGAAGACATTGAAACCTTCACTCTGCGAGGAGACACTGTACTGTTAGGAGATTTCAACATGCCAGATATAAACTGGAACAAGGTTTCAGCCACAACCAGCAGCAGCAGAAAGCTGCTGACATCTATACGGGAGGCAAGACTCAAACAGATGGTTCTGGAGCCTACCAGGGATCAGGCGATTCTCGACCTGATACTCACCAATGGAGATAGCGTCGCAGAGGTTTCGGTAGGCGAGGCGTTGGCCTCCAGCGACCACAAAATGGTGTGGTTTCATCTCAGGAAGGGATCCACGAGGTCGAACACGTCAACGAAGGTCCTTAACTTTAAGGGCACTGACTTCGAGAGCATGGGAAATTTTGTTTATGAGGCGCTGCAAACCCAAGACACAACAGATGATGTGGAGGTCATGTGGTCAGCTTTGAAATCTACCCTACAGGAAGCAACCAACCTTTTTATAAGGTCTGTGAGTAAACAGCGGAGAAATAACAAACCCCAATGGTTCTCTGCAGAGATCTCAGAACTCATAAAACAGAAGAAAAGAGCATTTGTCTCCCACAAACTATCACATCGACCAGAAGATAAAGAAGCTTATCTAGAAAAATCTAGAACTGTCAAAACGGCGGTCAGATACGCCAAACTCAGGATGGAAGAAGACTTAGCTAGGAATATTAAAAAAGGGGATAAATCCTTCTTCAGGTATGTTAGTGATAGAAAGAGGAATACAGATGGGATAGTGCGCCTAAGGAAACCTGACGGCAACTTTGCAGAATCGGACCCCGATAAAGCCGACCTACTGAACAAATACTTCTGCTCAGTATTTACCTGTGAGGCACCAGGATCCGGCCCACAGCTGCAAACAAGAGAGAGCTCAGAAGACCCGTTCAGGAATTTTGAATTTTCCACCAGCAGCATCTACCAAGAATTGTCAAGGCTCAAAATGTATAAAGCCATGGGACCAGATAATTTGCACCCCAGAGTGCTTAGGGAATTGAGAGATGTCCTGGCAGAACCATTAGCCGCGCTCTTCAATCTTTCCCTGGGCACGGGAAAAGTTCCACTAGACTGGAAAACAGCTAACGTCATTCCGCTCCACAAAAAGGGATGCAGGTTAGACACTGCAAATTACAGACCGGTAAGTCTCACGTCAATAGTGTGCAAGCTTATGGAAACATTGATTAAACACAAATTAGACACGGTTATGGATGACGAGAGACTGAGGGATCCACACCAGCATGGATTTACTAAGGGGAGATCTTGCCAATCCAACTTGATCAGCTTCTTCGACGGGGTAACAAAAGAACTGGATAAAGGAGAGTCCCTGGATGTGTTGTATCTGGACTTCAGCAAGGCTTTTGACAGCGTCCCACACCGTAGACTTCTGAACAAGATGAGTTCGTTGGGGCTAGGAGGAATATTAACTGCATGGGTTAAAGACTGGCTCAGTGGTAGACATCAGAGGGTGGTGGTAAATGGTACCCCCTCTGAAAGGTCGGAAGTGCACAGTGGAGTACCGCAGGGCTCGGTCCTGGGCCCAATCCTATTTAATATCTTCATACAAGATCTGCCTCAGGGACTTCGGGGAAAAATTGCATTATTTGCTGATGATGCTAAATTGTGCAACATAGTGAGCGGAGATACCATGCCTGACGCTATGACACAGGACATACTTGTTCTGGAACACTGGTCTACTCTTTGGCAGCTGAATTTCAATGCCAAAAAGTGTAAGATAATGCACCTTGGTGGCAGAAACCCATGCAGAACCTACACTCTGAATGGTGAGATCTTGACCAGAACTGTGGCAGAACGAGACCTGGGAGTAATCATTAGTGATGATATGAAGGCAGCCAATCAGGTGGAGAAAGCCTCATCTAAGGCTAGACAGATGCTGGGTTGCATCCGGAGAAGCTTTGTCAGCCGAAGGCCCGAGGTGGTGATGCCGCTATACAGGTCCATGGTGAGACCACATCTGGAGTACTGTGTACAGTTTTGGAGGCCACACTATCGGAAGGATGTGCTAAGAATGGAATCGGTTCAACGATTGGCCACCAAGATGGTCTCAGGGCTCAAGGATGTCCCTTATGAAGAACGACTAGGTAAGTTGCACCTTTACTCTCTCGAGGAACGCAGAGAGAGGGGTGACATGATAGAGACGTTCAAATACGTTACTGGCCGCATTGAGGTGGAAGAAGATATCTTCTTCCTTACAGGCCCTACGGCGACAAGAGGGCATCCGCTGAAAATCAGAGGCGGGAGATTCCATGGTGACACTAGGAAGTACTTCTTCACCGAAAGAGTGGTCGACCGTTGGAATAATCTTCCACTTGAGGTGGTTGAGGCCAGTAACGTGACTGATTTTAAGATCAAATGGGATCAACACGTGGGCTCACTTCAAAGAGGAACTTAGAGGGGAGGGTTATTTGAGTGGGCAGACTTGTTGGGCCGTAGGCCCTTTTCTGCCGTCATATTCTGTTTCTGTTTCTGTTTCAGTGACCACAACATGATTCAGTTCAAAGTGCAAGTAGGACTACCTATGGGAAAGAGAACCAAGGCAACAACATTTAACTTCAAGAAAGGGAACTTTGATGCCATGAGACAAATGGTAAGAAAGAAGCTCAGAAACAGCTCCAAGGAAGCTCGGACTGTGGAGCAAGCCTGGTCCCTATTCAAGGACACAGTAAACAAGGCGCAAAACCTATATATACCAAGATTTAGGAAAGGTTCCAAGAAGAATCAGACGAAGGACCCTGCATGGATAACCAGTGAAGTAAAGAAAGTGATAGGAGACAAGAAAAAATCATTTCGGAAGTGGAAAAAAGACAAAACTGAAGGAAACTGGAGAGAGCACAGGAAGCATCAAAAAGAATGTCACCGAGTAGTCAGGAAAGCCAAGAAAGAGTATGAGGAGAGACTGGCCAAGGAAGCAAGAAATTTCAAACCATTTTTCCGATATGTGAAAGGGAAACAGCCAGCGAGGGAAGAGGTGGGGCCCCTGGATGAGGGTGACCGAAAGGGAGTGGTGAAAGAGGAAAAAGAGGTGGCTGGTAGGCTAAACAAGTTCTTCTCGTCGGTCTTTACAATAGAGGACACATCCAGTGTGCCAGAACCGGAAAAAATCTTCAGGGGAGATCAAGAGGGGAAATTATCATGCATGGAGGTAAGCCTCGAAGACGTTCTCAGGCAGATAGATAGATTAAGAACGGACAAAGCTCCGGGCCCAGACGGGATCCACCCAAGAATACTGAAAGAGCTCAGAGATGAAACAGCAGAGTTACTGCAGCATATTTGCAACCTGTCCTTGAGAACAGGGGTAATCCCGGAGGACTGGAAGATAGCGAATGTTACACCGATCTTCAAAAAAGGATCGAGAGGCGACCCGGGAAACTACAGACCGGTGAGCTTAACCTCTGTTCCAGGGAAGATGGTCGAATCAATGATCAGGGAAGGTATCAATGAGCATATAGAAAAAAATAATCTGATGAGATCGAGCCAGCATGGTTTCTGTAAAGGCCGATCATGCCAGACAAATCTACTGCATTTCTTTGAGGGGATAAGTAAGCAATTGGACCAAGGTGACCCAATAGACATTATATATCTAGATTTCCAAAAAGCCTTTGACAAGGTGCCCCATGAACGCTTACTGAAGAAACTGTGGAGTCACGGGGTGGAAGGGGACGTGCACAGATGAATCAAAAATTGGCTGGCGGACAGGAAGCAGAGGGTAGGAGTAAAGGGGCACTACTCTGACTGGATAGGGGTTACAAGTGGTGTTCCGCAAGGGTCAGTGCTGGGACCACTGCTGTTCAATATATTTATTAATGATCTAGAAACAGGGACAAAGTGCGAAGTTATCAAGTTCGCGGATGACACAAAACTCTCCAGCAGGGCCAGATCTGTTGAGGAATGCAAAGAACTGCAGAGCGACCTGAACAAACTGAGTGAGTGGGCAAAAAAATGGCAGATGAGCTTCAATGTGGAGAAATGTAAGGTCTTGCACATAGGGAAGGGAAACTCCATGTACAGCTATACGATGGGAGGGAGGGTACTCGGGGAAAGCAGCCAAGAAAAAGATCTGGGGGTATTGGTGGATAACACAATGAAGCCGGCGGCGCCATGTGCAGCGGCCTCAAAAAAGCGAACAGAATGTTGGGCATTATCAAAAAAGGTATCACTACCAGAACAAAGGAAGTTATCCTGCCACTGTATCGAGCAATGGTGCGCCCACATCTGGAATACTGCGTCCAATACTGGTCGCCGTACCTCAAGAAGGACATGGCAATACTCGAGAGGGTCCAGAGGAGGGCAACTAGGATGATAAAGGGTATGGAGAACCTTTCATATGCCGAACGGTTAGACAGGCTGGGGCTCTTTACCCTGGAGAAGCGGAGATTGAGAGGGGACATGATAGAAACTTATAAAATCATGAAAGGCATAGAGAAGGTGGAGAGGGACAGATTCTTTAGACTAGCAGGGACAACTAAGACAAGAGGTCATTCAGAAAAACTGAGAGGAGACAGATTCATAACGAATGCAAGGAAGTTCTTCTTCACTCAGAGTGTGGTGGACACCTGGAACGCGCTTCCCGGAGAGGTGATAAGACAGAGTACAATTCTGGGGTTCAAAAAGGGACTGGATGACTTCCTGGAAGCGAAGGGGATAACAGGGTACAGATAGAGGTTTACCTTACAGGACATTGAGCGAATAGGGTATGGATATTTTAGGTTAGGTAGGGAACACTTTCAGGTCATGGACCTGGGGGGGCCGCCGCGGGAGCGGACTGCCGGGCACGATGGACCCCTGGTCTGACCCGGCAGAGGCAATGCTTATGTTCTTATGAAAGCTGAGATGAAGTGAGAATGCAAAAGCGGTAACACGATTGTTATGGGAGACTTCAACTATCCCGGGATAGACTAGAGTCTTGGAAACTCAAAAGGCGCTAGGGAGACAAGATTCCTGGAGGCTATACAGGACTGCTTCATGGAGCCGACGAGAGGGAATGCCACTTTGGATCTAATCCTCAATGGGCTAAGAGGACCTGCAAAAGAAGTGGAAGTAGTGGGGTCGTTGGGAAACAGCGATCACAATATGATCAAGTTCAAAGTTGAAGTAAGAATATTGAAGGGGAAGAGAACCACAGCGACAACTTTTAACTTCAAGAAAGGAAACTACGAAGCGATGAAAGTAATGGTAAGGAAGAAACAGGAACAGCTCAAAGAAATCGTAGAGTGTAGTACAAGCCTGGTCTTTATTCAAGGACATGGTGAGCGAGGCGCAAAATCTGTATATCCCCAGATTTAGAAAAGGGTGCAAAAAGAGCCAGACAAAAGACCCGGCATGGATAACTAAAGCAGTGAAGAAAGTGATAGGAGACAAGAAACATTCATTCCGGAAATGTTAAAAGAACAAAACCGGGGAGAACTGGAAAGAGCACAGGAAGCATCAAAAAGAATGTCACCTCACGGTTAGAAGAGCAAAAAGAGAATATGAAGAGAGGCTAGCCAGGGAAGTATGAAATTTCAAACCTTTCTTCAGATATGTTAAAGGGAAGCAGCCGGCTAGGGAGGAGGTGGGACTGCTGGATGAGGGAGATAGGAAAGGAGTGGTGAAGGAGGAAAAAGACGTGGCGGATAGACTAAACATGTTCTTTTCGTCAGTATTTACAAAAGAGGACATATCCAATGTGCCAGAACCTGAAAAAAATCTTCAAAGGAGATCAAGCAGAAAAATTAACATCCATGGAGGTAAGCCTTGAAGACGTACACAAGCAAATAGATAGATTAAAAACTGACAAATCTCCGGGCCCGGACGGATTCCACCCTAGGGTATTGAAAGAACTAAAGGAGGAAATAGCAGAACTACTACAGCAGGTTTGTAATCTATCCCTGAAAACAGGCATGATCCCGGAGGATTTGAAGATAGCTAATGTTACGCCCATCTTTAAAAAAGGATCGAGAGGTGACCCGGGGAACTACAGACCTGTAAGTTTGACTTCGGTTCTGGGGAAGATGACGGAAGTGCTGATAAAAGACAGCATCAACGAGCATCTAGAAAGGAATAAACTGATGAAAATAAGCCAACATGGCTTCTGCAAGGGAAGATCGTGCCTAACGAACTTATTGCACTTCTTCGAAGGAATTAACAAATGGAAGGACAAAGGGGACCCCATAGACATCGTATACTTAGATTTCCAAAAAGCCTTTGACAAGGTACCACATGAACGCCTACTATGGAAACTGAAGAACCATGGGGTGGAAGGAGACGTACATAGATGGATCAAAAATTAGTTGGCGGGTAGAAAGCAAAGGGTAGGAGAGAAGGGCCACTACTTGGACTGGAGGAGGGTCACGAGTCGGTACTCGGACCGCTGCTGTTCTATGTATATATAAATGATCTAGAAACAGGGACGAAGTGCGAAGTAATAAAATTTGCAGACGACTAAAGTTAGGACTAAAGAGGACTGCGAAGATTTACAAAGGGACCTGAACAAACTAGGAGAGTGGGCGACGAGATGGCAGATGAAGTTTAATGTAGAGAAATGTAAAGTCTTGCATGTGGGAAACAGAAACCCGAAGTACAGCTATACGATGGGAGGGCTGGTAATGGGTGAAAGTACCCAAGAAAAGGACTTGGGGGTAATAGTGGACAACACAATGAAGCCGTCGGCACAGTGCACAGCAGCCTCTAAGAAGGCAAATAGAATGCTGGGTACTATCAAGAAAGGTATTACAACCAGAACGAAAGAAGTGATCCTGCCGTTGTATCGGGCGATGGTGCGCCTGCATCTGGAGTATTCGTCCAATATTGGTCGCCGTACCTTAAGAAGAAAAGAGCGACACGAATGATAAAAGGTATGGAAAACCTTTCATATGCTGAATGATTAGAGAAACTGGGGCTCTTTTCCCTGAAGAAGCGGAGATTTAGAGGGTACATGATAGAAACTTACAAGATCATGAAGGGCATGCAGAAAGTAGAGAGGGACAGATTCTTCAAACCTTCGAAAACTACAAGAACGAGAGGGCATTCAGAAAAATTAAGAAAGGACAGATTCAGAACCAATGCTAGGAAGTTCTTCTTCACCCAAAGGGTGGTGGACACCTGGAATGCGCTTCCAGAGAGTGTGATAGGACAGAGTACGGTTTTGGGGTTCAAGAAGGGATTAGATAATTTCCTGAAGGAAGAGGATATAGATAGAGGATTACTATACAGGTCCTGGACCTGATGGACCGCCGGTCTGACCCAGCAGAGGCACTGCTTATGTTCTTATGCTTATAAGTTTCAAGTTTATTAGGATTTTATATACCGCCTATCAAGGTTATCTAAGCCCTTTTACAATCAGGTACTCAAGCATTTTCCCTACCTGTCCCGACGGGCTCACAATCTATCTAATGTACCTTACCATTTGTTCCCACTATCCCACTGAGCCTTTTCTACTGGTGGGTGATTTTAACTTGGTAGTGGATCCTGAGCAGGATAGGTCATCTTTGCTGCCTACCCCTTTATGCCCCAGGGGCCATATGCTTTCTGTTCTACTTTAGATGTGATAGACCCCTGGAGGCTTCTCCATCCAGAAGTCCGAGAATATAATCACCTTTCTTGTGCACATGACACCTGTCCCGTTTGGACTACCGTACATCTTCTTGTCATCTGCTTTGTTCTTATCGGTGACTATTTCTGATCATACGCCTGTTTGGGTAGTTATTCAGCTTAATGTTTCCTACTTTCGGTCTGTTCACTGGCGTTTTCTGGCTTATCTGTTTCAAGATTCTGATTTCCGGAAATTCTTCCTCAGTGGGAAGATTTTGTTCTCCGTAATGAGCAGCATCAGGATGACCCTTTCCTTTTTTGGAGCACTGCCAAAACTGTTCTTCGAGGTTACATTTTGGCCTACACCTGTACTCAGAATCGTAGAATTAACAAGGTGATAGTACTTTAGAAAGAGCTCTCCGGTTAGCCAAGCGTGAGCATATCGCCTGTCCCACTTCTGGGTCGAGGGAACAATATTTAGCTACACAGACTGTTTTAAATTCCTTGTTGCATACTCATACACAGAAATGGACTTCTTATCGAAAATATAATTTCCAGCATTTCAGGAACAAACCGGGCAGATTGTTAGCTACCATAGTTGATAATCATACCTGTAGAAAGCCCATCTTGACTTTTCTTAAGTCCAATGGTGACATAGAGCTCTTTGCTTCTCAATATGGCCCTACACCGTCTTCCTCAATTTCGTTAGTCACTGATTATCTCATTTCCTTGGGCATGTCTGGTTTATTGGAGGCCGCTATTCAGAGTTTAAATAGGCCTTTGCAGGCTGTGGAATTGCAAAAAGGTGTAAGATTAACAAAATTGGGCAAAGTCCCTGGTCCAGATGGGTTTTTGGGAGAATTTTACTGTATCTTTGTGGCCCCTTGTTAGCATATTATAATACCGCTATATCTTGAAACCAGGTAAACCAGCTGATAGTCCTTGTTCTTATAGACTGATCTCATTAATTAATGTGGATCTAAAACTCTTCTTTTGCATTCTAGCTGATCTTCTTATTGGATACATTCCTGAGTTGATTCATGGCGATCAGGTGGGCTTTGTTCCTGGTAGACAATTGGTCCAAAACGTTCTTAAGGTCCTGCTTGCCTTGGCTCACTCTTAACATTTTAATATGCCTTCCTTGTTAGTTAGCCTTGATGTAGTTAAAACATTTGATAATGTACATTGGTCCTTTTTATTTCATACTTTGGACTGTATTGATATACCGGGTCTTTTTCGTTCGAACATTGGCTCTCTTTATTCTAATCCCACAGCTTCCCTGTTAGTGACTGGGGCACGCTCTGATACCTTTTCAGTTCTTCGTAGTACTAGACAGTACCTTTTCCATTCATTCTCACATTGGAACCCCTTCTCTGCACTCTGGGTCACTTTGATGAGGTGAGTGGGCTTGTGGTAGCTAATCAGGAACTTAAAACTTTAGCGTTCGTGGATGATTTGTTGCTCTTCTTGATCAGACCTGAAACATCGCTTCCAGTGGCATTAGACCTTATTTCAGAATATGGGTTTTATTCTGGTTTATCGTTCAACTTAGATAAGTCTATGGTTGGCACATTTCCTTTACAGTGGGCAGGCTCTCATTTCAAATGTCTTTTGATCTTGCCACTGTATATGCTATTAATGTGGTCCCCTTGTTTGCTTCTCTAATAAATTGCTTTTGTGGCACACATTACCTTTATCTCTTCTGGGTCGGGTAATTACCCAGGTTGGCTTTATGGTTTTCAAGTGTTGCCTCTTTATTTACACTAGATTGATTCAAGCATTTTTATGGAAAGGAAAGCATGTGCGTCTTTCTTACAAGATGGCGGCACAACCACGGTATAAAGGTGGCTTGTATCTATTGAATCTTCGCCATCTCACCATAGGGTGTAGCATGAGGCATATTAATGATTATTTTAGGGGCACAGCAGATTTGACGATTGCTTGTTTTCATAAAGAACATTTTCGTGCACATTTACACTCTAAACCAGGGATCTCAAAGTCCCTCCTTGAGGGCCGCAATCCAATCGGGTTTTCAGGATTTCCCCAATGAATATGCATTGAAAGCAGTGCATGCACATAGATCTCATGCATATTCATTGGAGAAATTCTGAAAACCCGACTGGATCTGGCCCTCAAGGACCGGAATTGCCCATGTTTGGTCTTGTCCAGTCGTCTCCAAAGTCCCTCCTCAAGGGCCACAATCCAGTCGGGCTTTCAGGATTTCCCCAATGAATATGCATTGAAAGCAGTATGTGCACATAGATCACATGCATATTCATTGGGGAAATCCTGAAAACCCGACTGGATTGCGGCCCTCAAGGAGGGACATTGAGACCCCTGCTCTAAACCTTCAGTTATTCCACCAGCTCTGCCAGTTTGGCTTCTCTGTAGTCCTTTGGGCCAGACTTGGCGCTGGGTCTGCAGGTTCCATGGTGTCAGTGCTCGTGTGGCTCTTTAGTTGTCTCTCTGTTTCAATGGGCAATTTCTTCTAGGTATGGAGGGTGCCCGGTTTCTTAGATGGGAAGCAAAGGGGTTGAAATTTTTATTTCGTCTGGTGCAGGACGATGGGCAGGTGCATTCTTTTGAGCGCCTTAGTAGAGATTTTGGTCTCTCTCCTTTGGATCGATTTGCATATCTGCAGATGCATCATTTTTTTATCTTCTTTGGGGAGAGCCAATTTGTCTCTTGCTCGTCAAGAACTTTTGTCCTCTGCCTATGCTTTGGGGTCTCAGAGGAAAGTTCCCCTCAAATTTCATCATAGACATTTGAAGGATGAAACCCCTTTGTCTGACCTCATGGTCTCAGGATCTTCAAGTGGGTTTGCCAGATGATATTGTTTTAAAAGCTGTACAGAGTTTTTCTTCCTTGTGTAAGTACATGTATTTTTGGGAAATGGATTATAAACTGGTATTTCGCCTGTATATTTCACCTAGACGGGCCCATCTTGCAAGGTTCCGTCCTACTTCTGCTTGTCCTAAATCTGGACAACGAGATGCACATTTGGGCCACATGTTTTGGACCTGTCCTCTTGTTGCAGTTTTTTGGGACAGTGTATATATTTTCATTGGAACAATCTGGAGGATGACGATTCGGCCTTCTCCCAGGGTACTTTTTGGTTTCCAACCGTCTCATCATCCAAGACAGAAGGGTTTGAGTGCTTTTCTCAAGTGGAGTACTTTAATGGCACTGAAATGTATCTTGCTTAAGTGGCTTGATTCAGATGCACCCTCTCCATGTGGCGGATACACTTGCTTACTTGGGAACGTTGTGACATGACTGACCTTGCCTCTACCAAGGGCTTGCACTTCCAAGCTACATGGGAGCCCTTCTGCTCTACTATGACTCCATTGGCTAGGAGTCGTATTTTGAATTGCTAACTGGTTTCTATTCTGTAATGTGTGTTTTTTAAAGCAAATTTTCCTTTCGTTTGTGCAGTAAGTTTTCTGGTCATGGGACTCCTGAGGGGGACTGGGGGGAGGGGTGTGTGTGGTGAGTTGGTAGCTTTTTGTACTTTAGAGAAATTTGAGTCTTGTTTGCTTTCAGTGTATGCTGTATTTGGTTTATCTATTGACTCAACAAAAATCATTTGAATTGGATTTGAAAATTTCTGATGTTCATCGACCATCTTTAAGGATTTGGTTTTAGCCACTGAACTATGTATGTTTGTTTAACATTTTATACTTGTTATTATGGAAACCATATAGGTAATATATGGTATATAAATTTTTAAATAAATAAACTGAGTGCCCTCGGGATGGTTCCAAAGTGATAGGTTGGGTCAGGAACTGGTCATGTGGAAGACGACAGAGGATAGTGGTCAACGGAGATCGCTCTGAGGAAAGGGATGTTACCAGTGGTGGGCCTTAAGATTCTGTTCTTGGGCCTGTTCTTTTTAACATTTTTATAAGCGAAATTGCTGAAGGGCTGTCAGGTAAGATTTGCCTCTTTGCGGATGATACCAAAATCTGGAATAGAGTAGACGCGCTGGATGGTGAAGCTTGAAGAATAGTCCGAAATTTGGCAGCTAAAATTTAAGGCTAATAAATGCAAAAACCCGAAGGAACAGTACAGTTTAGAGCAGTGTTCTTCAACTACCGGTTGGTGAATCGGTGTCGGTCCGCAGTGCCATGTCAGCACATCCACCTGTCTTTTGTGGGCAGTATTCGAGCGATGTTCAAACAGCCAAGTCTTCAAACTCCGCGCCGTATGTCCTATATAGCACAACCTACATGGACAAACTATGGCCACGGTTTCACAGGTGGCAGCACACTTCATCGTCCACGCTGGTTGTCCCGGAATGCATATCTGATCTCCTTCATTCATAAAGGTACATGCATTACATCGACCGCAGCAAAATAAACCCACCCTCCCTTTTTCAGACTTTGACCACATATCTGATGGACATAAAAGATCCTTAAGATTTTTGTTCCGAGAGAACGCAATTTTGCATTCTAAAGATTGACAGTTTGTTTTAGTTTGAACATAGGCCATAAGTTCTTTATCTTCCTGCTTAACCTTTGAGATACAGTAGAGAATCGCAAAACACATGCAATAGAACTGTCATTAACTTTTTTAGGCTTATATTGCAACAGTTGGTCTCGGGAACTGAACCTAGACCGTTTGAATGTTTTTGAAATTACAGTCTTTGGATAGCCACGCTCTACATACTTAGCTGTTAAATCTTTCGCTTGATTGACATACTCTTCCGTAGAATGACGGAAATACTAAGAAACTGGAAGGTTATTTTTTAGACTACTAGGATGCATGCTTGTTCCGATCAGAGGGCATAGTAAATATATCCCCTCGGTCTGCAAGATTTTTACATCCCAAAAATGTTTATCTCCTGCATACTGCTCTGCATTTCAAATTTGATAGTCGGGTGACAGGCGTTGAGGTAAGCAACAAAACCATTCAATTGCTCATCAGTAGATTCCCACAACAAAAAAAATGTCGATATACCTCTTTCAAATTTTTATATGGCCAAAAAACTGTGAAGAATACACCCAGACATTTAAATACCTACGTGGCGTAAATGTGCATCACTCGAGTCTCTTTCATTTGATAGGAAGCTCTGGAATGAGAGGGAATAGGATGAAGTTAAGAGGTGATCGGCTCTAGAGTAAGCTAAGGGAAGGGTAATAAAGTTAGGTGGGGAAGGGTCATTGCGGTGGGCAGACTGGATGGGCCGTGGCCCTTATCTGCCGTCTATTTCTATGTTTCTATGTTAGATGTGGTGGAGATGGAGAATGTGCCTGAATTCAAGAAGACGTGGGATAGGCATGTGGGATCTCTTGGAGAGATAAGGAGATAATGGATACTGCGGATGGGCATTTGGCCTTTATCTGCTGGTATGTTTCTATGTAGAAGGTTTCAGTATATTGTCTATGATGACACCCAGATCGTTTTCTTAGGTACTGACCCCCTAAGGTTGGCGCTTGCATCCAGTAACTATGATTTGGATTTTCTTCCCAAAGAAAATCATTTTTCATTTATTCACGTTAAATTTAATCTGCCCAGTTTTCCAATTTCCTAAAGATTGCCTATAAGTTTTCACAGTCTACATGTGTTTTAACAAATTTAATCACCTCACTTGTCGTTTCAATTTCCAGATCATTTATAAATATGCTAAATAGCACCAGTCCCAGTACAGATCCCTTTGGCACTCCACTATTCACCCTTCTGTCCAATGACCAATTCCTAATCCAGCAGAAAGCATTGCCTCCAATTCCATGACTCTTGAATTTTCTCAGGAGGCTCTCATGTAAGATGCGCTGCCAGCGGCTCGTGAAGAGAGTGAGTGTGGCTGGATATCACTGTAGGACAAGATGCCAGAGGAAGGTACACTTCCATGGAAGCCCCAGGTGAACTGCTTCCATCCCTACAGGATTCCCATCAACCCTGTTCCCATAGAGCTCTCTATTCTATACCACTTGCGCCAAAGGCTCCATCACCAACGTGAATAGGAATGGGAAGAGTGAGCAGCCTTGCCACATAACCCTTCCCAAGGGAAAGCTGGATGAATATGCCCCATTAACCTTTACACATGCTTCAAAGAGCTATAAAGTTCAGCCAGGCAACAGAATCCAGATTGTATTTCCATTTTCTGGAGCACTTTAAACATAAAAGGCCAATGGACCCTGTCGAAGGCTTTCTCTGTGTTAACTCTAAGCCAGGGTTCTTCAACCGCCGATCTGCAGACCGGTATTGGTCCGCAGAAATTTTCTGCCGGTCTGCCAGGGCCGGTGAGATCAGGGAAGCTCTGATGTTTTGCTTCCTGCAACAGCACCAATAGCTTCAGCGCAGCGATTCGCTTAGGCAGTCTTGGGTCCTTTGATGGGTTGCGCCACCTCTGAGGAAAGAGGAAGTTGCATCATCAGAGGCGGGCTGCGACTCAGCAAAAGCCCCAAGGCTGCCTAAGTGAATTGCTGCACTGACCATATTGGCACAGTTGCAGGCAAGTACTGTAGGGAGCGGAGGGAAGGGGAGGAAGCCAGTGTTGGATGCTGGGAAGCTGCTGGATAAAGGGAGAGCTGCTACTGGACTTGGAGGGAGGGAGAAGGAGAGATGCTGCTGGGAGGGGAGGAGGAAAAAAGGAAGGAGACATCTGGCAGGGAGAATAGAGGGGAAGGAGTCAGGGTGGAATGGAGAGATTAGATGAGGGAAAGGGGAGAGACAGAGGAATGGGAAAGTAGAGAGAGAATGGGAAAGTAGAGAGAGAATGAGGCTGGGAAGGGGGTCAGCAGAGAAATAAGGAGAGAGGGACAAATATGCTAGATCTGGTGGAGAGATAAAAATGAAGAGAGCAGTAAAGCTGGAAAGGAAAGAGGGGGCGCAGGCTGGATGGAAAGGGGAGAGGGGCATAGAAAGAAGGCAGATACCATATGAAAGGGGGAGATGCTGGACTTGAAGAGACAGAGGGCAGATGCGGAAGAGAGTGAAAAAACGATGAATGCAGAAACCAGAGAAGACAAAAGGTAGAAAAAAATAATTTTATTTCTATCTTGTGATTAGAAATATATCAGATTTGAAATATGTATCCTGCTAGAGCTGGTGTTTGACATAACTGGGGACTGCAAAGCCCAGGCAGTGCTTCTTTAGCTTCCAGCTGGCTTAGGGCTCTCTCTCTGACCAGGGAGCAGTTGCCCGAGTTGCACTCCCCTTACATCATTCCTGTCATGTGTGACTGTGGTATTCTGTTAGCATGATATTTCTGTAGCATTCTGAAATAATTTGGCTTATTCAATTTTCTTGATAGTAGAGGGAATATATGTGAAGGGGAGGGGAGACGAGGGTTTTGTTGATTCTTGCTCTGTATTATTTGTATTTATAAAATGACAGTTGTCCTTTCCGTCCCATTAGTCTCGTTTGCCCTATGTAGAGTAGGAAGGGGGGGGAAGTTTGGTTGCTATTACTCTTCTTCTGTACATGCTTGTTATATTATTGTATATGATGCATCATTGTTTGTACTGTGCACCTAGGGGGTCCCCTGGCGTTGTATTTGCTGTTGTTTGCATCAATTAAAATTGTTTGAACCTAAAATGACAATTGTACAGAATTTTGTTTCTTTTTATACTTTAATAAAATACGTTCAATATAAAATCATAACTATTTGAGGCTTGTGCAGATGGGGTCAAATTGTTCACGGAGACCGAGCTGTGCGGACGGGGCGGAGACAGAGGTTTTTTATTTCAGTCTTAGTAGTTTGCCGGTCCACAAAATAATTCTTTTATTTCCACCGGTCCATAAGTGTAAAAAGGTTGAAGAACAGTGCTCTAAGCTCTTTCCTGCTAACTCATACTAAGGGCTCCTTTTATAAAGGTGCGCTAGCCGAAAAACTACCGCCTGCTTAGAAGGAGGTGGTAGCGGCTAGCACGCATGGCATTTATTCCGCGTGTTAGGGCCCTAAAGCACCTTTGTAAAAGGAGCCTTAAATTTAACATTCGTTTGATATTATCTATTGTTTGTTTGCAGGGAACAAATTCCACTTGTTTAAAATGTACGAATGGGACGACTGTTTTGCCAGACAAATAACCAGGATTTTTGCCATAAAGTTAAGGTCCATATTTAGTAGTGATATTGGTCAGTACAAAATGCAGAAGGATTCATCCCTACCGGGTTTACATAATATAGTAATCCCTGCTGTGTTCATTACCTTGGGTACAAACCCTTCATCCCTAAAGGAATGAAATACTCTGGATCATAAGCAGAACCAGCTGGACTGCAAATAGTTTAGAACGTCACATCATAAGAGTTGCCATACTTGGACTGTTTCTAACAGTGACCAAGCCATGTTATGAGTACCTGGCAAGATCCCAAGCAGTAAAACAGATTGTAGGCTATTTATCCTAGGAATAAGCTATGGAATTCCCCAAGCCATTTTAATAATGGTTTACGGCCTTTTGTTTTAGGAAGCTGGCCAAATCTTTTTTAAACCCTGCTAAGCTAACTGCTTTCACCACATTCTCCGTCAACAAATTCCAGAGTTTAATTAAACACCACGGTTGTCCAGAAAATCTTAAAACTGTGCAAATTTAAGTTTTTTCCCATGAATTTTATTGTACTTGATCAGAAACTAATTTTTGGAAGTTTTTTGAAATCCATCCTGGGGTTGCTCGAAGCCGCTGGTTGCATAGAGCTCCATTTTTCTTGGAATTTGCTGCTGTTTTTGTTTGATGTAGCAAATTTCTTGGTATTATGGCTGCGGCTTTTGTGTTTTCACACTCTGCAATAATGCATTGATGAAAACACATTTTATATAAAAAAATCTAGCAGTATTTTATTAAATGAACCTTCAATATTTGCACTTTATTGGGGAAAATAACAACAGAATTTTTTTTTTAATTCTTTATTTTATTAATTGTAACAAAAATTAGAATATTAACACCATAATTTCAATACAAAACATAAGATATATTCAGAACAGTAAACTAATAAATTAGCACATCTTATCTTCCCAACAACTAAAACAATCCCCCCCTCAGGAGACCTGGATTCCAAGTTCGTAAGGATGGATTGGTGTACCATTCAAACCTTTCAAAGACCCTCTCTTTCCAATTCAATAAACCTCTCCCAAATATCTCTGCATTTCATCCACTGATTTGTTAAAAGGGCCGATAATCTATATTTTTCACAAACTATTCCTAAACGGTCTCTCCTATATCTAATGGGGGCTATATTTGAAGTACGCCATTGCTGAGCCAGTGTCAATCGAGCAACTATAAATGTCAAATCCATAAGTTTGGGTTGAGAGGATGTTAGCCCCTCCACTCCTACTCCCAGCAGTGCTTTTTCAGCATTAACTTTAAATGGAGTTTGGATTAACTTACTCGCATAGTAAAATTCCTGCTGCTCCCAGTACTTCTGGACCTTTTGGCAATTCCACCAAACCCTTTCCAACAGGCAACATTATCTTCCCTAGTATATTTGCTAATTAAAACCGGAGTATCTCAAGAAGAAAATACCACCTATTTGAGTCACTCCAGGTTTTAAAAGTAGAAATTCTTTCCTTCTTTTTTGAGTCTCTCTAGAGACATCAGGGAAAATCTGAATGTGCTGTCCCAGGAAGTCTTTGGACCTATTTTTAAAGAAAAGTTTCAATATCCAATCCTTGTCTGGGGCCAAAGCGACAGACAACAAGAGAGTGGCTGGAACGGCCAGTTCTCTATCTGATTGTTCTAATATTGCGGAAATGAGATATCTTCTTGAGATATCCATGTAAATGTGTGGTTAGATATTTATCATTGAAGTATATTTTTACAGAGCCATCTCAATTAATTGGTTTTCTCTCGGGGAAACGTCTTGAAAAAGGAATAAGAACAATAGCGCCCATGGAAAGTTAACTCCCTGCACTTTAGTAAGACATGGACTTTTTCTCTTAAATTAATTTGTATTACATTTGTTCTACTCTTCAATCTTGGATCCAATAATTTTGAGGACTAGTGTGAGATCAGCTAGGATATTATTACTTTATTTAATCATTTTTATTTTTCAATTGAACTATGATTGTGGTATATCTTAATCTTGGAATTTCAGTTTAGTACGTTGTTTGATCTCACTTTACTGTGCAAGATGTATTTGCTTGGTGATATTGTAAAATTCTATAAATAAAAAACAAAACAAAAACCAAACTGGAGTAATATACCATCGTACTAAGAGTTTAATAGCATTTTCCACCAGTGAGGCTGCTCTGGCTATTTGGAAAAGGTGCATTCCAATTGTCCCCCACTCATCAGTTTGACCATTCCTTCCCCAGATCTTTTTCCCATGCTTTCATATATGAGCTTTTCACTTCCTTATCATCATGTATAATTCTATATAACCAAGAAATACATCCTTTTGCAACTGAGTTTTCTATTCCCTTTTCAAATTCAGATTTCTTTAAGACTTCTTTGCCTTATATGTCAAAGATGTAGTTTTCACCTGTAGATAAGGATAAAGATCTTTCGTTTCCAATTGATATTGATCCTTAAGGTCTGCAAAGGCTTAACCTCCCCTTCGTCAATCAAGTGTCCAAAACATTTCAGACCCTTTGCCTCCCACTAGAGAATGACACGGTGACAAAATTCATCACCGTTCCCGTCCCCGCGGATAACCGCGGGAAACCATCTTCATGTCATTCTTTAAGGATAGAGGGAAGAATCAGAGTATGAATGGCCACAACCACTGACCCGCAAGCTTTGCTTTGAAGAATGCTGAGATTGAGCAGCAACATTCCAGAGCAGATATTGTGATGTCATAATGCCTCATTCCACCAGTGCCTAAGAGCCAATCACATCAGTGATGTCACAATGGCTTCATTATCCTTGGCTCACGTAAGAATCAGAGTATAATTGGGCACAACCACTGACCCGCAAGCTTTGCTTTGAAGAATGCTGGTGTAGAAGGACCGAGGCTGAAACAGACACTACAGAATGACAGTCTCTGGTATCCAGAGCAGATATTGTGATGTCATAATGCCTCATTCCACCAGTGCCTAAGAGCCAATCACATCAGTGATGTCACAATGGCTTCATTATCCTTGGCTCCCATAAGAATCAGAGTATGAATGGCCACAACCACTGACCCGCAAGCTTTGCTTTGAAGAATGCTGATGTAGAAGGACCGAGGCTGAAACAGACACTACAGAATGACAGTGTCTGGTATCCAGAGCAGATATTGTGATGTCATATTGCCTCATTCCACCAGTGCCTAAGAGCCAATCACATCAGTGATGTCACAATGGCTTCATTATCCTTGGCTCCCATAAGAATCAGAGTATGAATGGCCACAACCACTGACCCGCAAGCTTTGCTTTGAAGAATGCTGATGTAGAAGGACCGAGGCTGAAACAGACACTACAGAATGACAGTGTCTGGTATCCAGAGCAGATATTGTGATGTCATAATGCCTCATTCCACCAGTGCCTAAGAGCCAATCACAGGGGGAGGAGTTCTAACCTCCAAACACAACTTGGACTTTACTCACAAATTTACTCCTCCCCCTGTACTCTTTTAAACCAGACAGCTGATGCTATGTTTTCTCTGACAGTTTAAATTCACAGCACCGACAGCGTTCTTTTGACGATGTTACCACATCGCAAACTTGAAGCATTCTATCAGCATTGAAAAGGTTTTTCAATTTACATACAATAGGGTCTCCTGAAGAAGGAATCGAAACGGGGCCACGTAGAGACCCCGAACCTGTTATAAACTGAATTATCAAGCTGCTCTCAATTTTCTCACAGAGCGATGTTCATTTGAAAAGATTTGTAAAGATAAGAAAAAACAAAGTGTTTGAAAGACTGTAAAGACATTTATTTATTTATTTACTTTTGTAATCAAACTTGGAGCGTAACCAGAACTAATAAAGTTGCAACGACTGAAAAATATACTTTGGTTCATCACTAGAGGGCGCAACTCTCTTCTTGAAGAACTCTATACCTCTGAGTGACTTTCAAACGTTACGGTTGCAATCCTGAAGTTTGGTTACCAATTTGAATGATTTTTCTATGTAGCATTCTGTAATTTGGCTGGTTCAGTTTTCTCAGAGGAGGGGATCTTGGGGAGAGAGGGCTGTGGCTCACTGGTTCAGCTGCTGCCTCTATGTGAGATCAAATCCCAGTGCTGGGCAAGTCACTTAATCCCCCAGTGCCCACCTCTTTGAATGTCTGCTTTGAAATGCCAAAGTGACAAATAGGCAGTTTACAAGTCCCCATTCCCTTATTCTGTGAGATTTATATCAAATGACAATTGTACAGAATAGTTTCTTTTTATACTTGAATAAAATAAGTTCAATAATTATTCGAAGCTTGTTCGGATGAGACAGTTTGCAGGGACAGGGACTGAGCTCTCAGGGACAGGGACACATTTCCCCCCACATCATTCTCGAACTCTAACAACCTCCCAGTCTTGGTTCTCCCTGTGCAGGATCCCTTGTTGGCGGGAATCTCCTCCCTCAGGATTAGAAAGGAATTGGGGGAGGAGCCGAGATGGCTGGTGATGTCACAAGGGAGAAGGCGGAGCTTCACACCAAAGGCTCTGCCCCTTGTAGTGCTGATTGGTCAGAATGATCTTTGGGGCGGGAAGAGGAGTGGAAGGTTCCGCCCCCTAGCAACGGCAGAGAGGAGGGGTTTCGGCTGATGGCTAGATTTTCCCTGAGGGCGGGAAAAGGTGACGGGCTGAACTTAACATAGGAAAGAGTCGTCCATCTTGTGCTGGAGCCTCAAGTGCCCAGTTTCTTTCAGCCTCTGCTCTTCTCTCTTCTCCCAGCCCAGGGAAATGGCTGCAGGAGCTTCTGCTCAGGTAGGAGCTCCCCCTCCCCCCCTTTTCCTTTTCTCTATTTCCCTGGCAGTGGGAGGGGCAAAATGGGAGGAGGGGACTTGGAATGACACAACCACACTCCAAGGGACTAAAGTCCCGAAATCTATCCTATTCGTGTCCTATCCGTTTCCGAGTCATTGTAGCCGATCGATTCAGTAAAGCTTGTCCATGCAAATGATCCAATCGTAAATATCCCACACCTCTGGAACCAACTCCCCCCCCAACTTAGACAACAGAACTCATTATTAACATTCCGTAAATCGATAAAGACCCTCCTCTTCTCCCCCCCCTTACGCCCCACCCCTCCACTCTCCTATCACCTTCCCGAACTCCAGTATAACCCTCTCTTACTCTCTCCACTAACAAATTGTACCTAAACGCATATAACTCTCCTTAAACTAAACTACTGTATTTCCCCCTTCTCTCTTTCTGCTATACTCTCCCTGTATTTAATTCTCTCCAAAATCTATAAATCCAATCACTAAACCTGTTGTATTACTTATATGTCTAGTTACTCTCCACTGTGTATGTTCATTTGTAGACCGTTCTGAGCTACTGGGAGGACGGGATAAAAATCCAAATAAATAAATACGCCGCTATTAGCGCTGAAACATCAATCGACTTATCCATGCTGGTTTTGAAGCTCATAACGCATGCGCTAACTCTTTAGGACTTCACTGCGTAGAAATGGGGCGTGGTTTAATCGCGGACGTCATTAGCTATATCTGCCGTGAAGCAAAAGAAACAACTAGCGACACACATGCACGCGACAATCTAGCTGGGGGAGGGATAGCTGGCCCTTGAAAGTTATATTTGATTTAGGATTTTTTTTTTTGTTATTTGGCATTGATATTTCAAATGTACAATGTGCAAGGGGAACACGGGGTTAATCCGCAATTTTCTCGCCATGTGCATTAAAAAGCCAAGATTCACTCCCGCGCTTGCTATGCGCATTCCAAAAAAATTTAAAAAAATATTTCTAACACTTATGTACATGAAAGTTGACATATATTGAAAAGTTTAGATATATTTTGGATTTTTGTAGGGGAAGATATATATTTTTAATGGCGTCCTTAACATGCGCGCATCAGTTGTAGCCGGCGAGGATGTAAACGACTGATCCTCAGCAGTCGTAACTTTTTGGACAGGAAAGGCCAGTCGGTTTGGACGAAATGGTTTCATGAATCGACGCGTTAAGAAATTTACATGCCTTTTGCTCATTCGGATGGGGTGCGGATGGAGTCTGGAGGAAAGTTAGTGAATCGAGCTGGAGTCGGAAAGTGAGCGCAAATCGAGTGATACACGATCGGTTTGCTTAGGGATTCACTAATCTGCCCAATCGGGCTCGATCAGGACAGGTCTGATGAATTCAGGAACGAAAAATATGCAGATGGGGGCGATTGGAGGAACGCCCCCATCTGCCTGCACGGATTGCTCTTATGCGATCTGTAGATGGTCTGCGCATGCCCGTCTGAGACGAGACCTTCTTTTTGAACTTAAAACTTTTTTTTGTTAGTTTTTAGCCCTGCAAGCCCGTGGTTTTAAACCGCTTTAAACCCGTGGGTTAAAACTTCGGACTCGCAGGGCAGGAGAGCTTTAGGGAAGGGCAGAACGGCGATGCAGCAGGAGAGATTCGGGGAAGATCGAGGCAGAGCAGGGCAGCATTTCAGGGCGAGTAGGCAGGAGAGATTGCAAGCTTCCATTCAGAAAGACGTTTTCGACTGGTCCCCACCAGTCGCTTCTTCATGTGATCGGCCAGCCCAGTCAGATCATAAATTTGGTGTTGTGAATCGCCCCCAGCCCATGTGTTTCATCTCATTTGCGTATCGCAGGAGAGGTAAGTGAATCAAGCTGGAGGGAAATTTGACAGTAAAGGGGTCGCAAACCGATCGATACACTTATTATTATTATTATTATTCTTTATTCTTATATACCGCCATACCCAGTGAGTTCTAGGCGGTTAGAGTGTCTTTTGGGAATCTTTGATCCCACGGGTACAGAGTTGTCTTTTGAACATGTAACTTGTATTGTTTTTGCCATAATAAAAAGATTCTTCTCATAAATGGCTCTTAAGAAGGCCTTTGAAGCCGTTTAGATTATTTTCTTCTCTTACTGAAGCTGGAAGGAATTCCAAAGCTCAGATCTTGTCGCAGAGAGGGAACGGTAAGTAATCTGCGATCTGAAGATCTAAGGACACGGGACATTTTTCTATGAATTGAGGAGATTTAGTTTGCATCGTTTTAAAAGTTATTCATGAAATTTTATATGAAATTCTATGTTATTACATTTTACTTGATAAGTTCCACGTTTAGGTCACTTGGCAACACATCCATGCTCCATATGTACGCCTCCCCCAACTTATGTGTATCATTTATACAATAATGGCAGAAGGCGCTGAGTGTGTTCCTGGTTTGTGTTTCAGATGCAGGTGAAGTTTGAGGACGTCGTTGTCTCTTTCACCCAGGAGGAATGGGAATATTTAGATGAAGGGCAGAAGGAGCTTTACAAGGAGGTGATGAAGGAGAATTATGAGACTCTGATCTCCCTAGGTAAGGAGACATTTTTCTGAACTTCCTTTACTCCAGAAACTTCCAAGTGTGATCAGAATCTCTCTGTACTAAAATCTATCTTAAGGTGACAGCGTGAGACTATCAACAGATTATTCTCTGTTTCCTGAAGAAGAGCTAAAATGCAGGCAAGGATTAGCCCAAATGGTCAGAACTTGGCTGTAGAAGATTATATTGTACCTGAGTCCAGTGCAAATTAAGGTGTTGTGGTCATCAATCTCTGCTCAGCTTATAGCATTGTCTGACTCTGGACAGCTCCAAAAGCTGCAGAATTGTCTCCAGGATGACCATGTGACAAGAAATCCTCACCAACTTCTGTGTCTCTCAAACTGTGCGCCATGGCAAGATTCCCCAGTTATGCCACGAGAGATTCCAGAATTTTACTTTATTTAAAAAAAATTCCCTTCATAAATATACACTAGAATAAATGAGATGTACATCGTGTATACATCAGGTCAGGCCCTTAAAAACTGTCTCCGTCTTCCCCAAGATCAGTCTTAGTTTCTCCTCTTTTCAGCTTTTATCTTGCTTTTCTTCCACATATCTTGGAATGAAGCTTCAGAATAATTTGACTCTTGCATAACAGCAATCTTTGAAGAATTTACAATATTCTCTAGAGAAAAACATTGAGACGATTATCTGGTCACTGTGATAGGATCAAAATATAATATGGACCTAGAGAGCGGCATAATTACATGCTCTGAACAGCCAAAATGATAAACCCATCCAGTTTTGAATATCGGACACCTACAGGAAGAAACTTCATAGATTACTATGTTTATAGAAACATGATGGCAGATAAAGGCCAAATGGCCCATCCAGTCTGCCCATTCACAGCATTCACTATCTCCTCCTCTCCTTAAAAGATGCCACATTCCTGCCCACACTTTTTTTTGTCTGTTTGATTTATTATGTATGTTCTCTTGTGAACCACCAAAAACTTTGCATAGTGCTGTATAGAAATCAACTGTCCATTTTTAATAGGCTGCCACACCCAGCTTCAAAAGGGCCACATCAATAGGTACCTAACTTTAGGCGCTGGCTACAGAATTTGGGCCTAAGTGACTTGCCTAGGGTCACAAGGAGTGGCGTGGGGTTTGAACCCATAACCCCAGGATGCTGAAGCTGTAGCTTCAACCACTGCGCCACACACTCTTCCATAAATAACTATCTGACCCTTCCCCTGGAATTGGCTGGTGTTGAACCAGGTCTTTCCTTCCTTGAAGAGTAGTGGATTTGGCCTAAGACTCCAAATATGACTCTTAATTAGCTCTCCACGCTCTCTGAGGAAAGGACCACCTTGAGCACAGCTGAGGTTCAGGAGATTTAACGAAGGCAAACAGATAACTTGGCTACAAAGCATATTTCTTAGAAAGAGAATAAATTTCCACCACTATGTCACTCAGACTGGAATTGGCATTAAGCAAAATAGATTCCTAACCTCAGAGCCAAGAATAAATATACCTGAATCACAGTTTTATGCATTCTGTTGTAGATAGCTCCTATGGAGGTAAGTAGGCAGGAGCTGGTCGTATCTCACTTAGGCTCTCTGCCTGCTTTTACATGTTTAAACATTTGTAGAGCAAGTTTTTCACTGGCATCTAAAAATCATATACAAAGGGGCTATTTTAAGCTCTAAGAGTTTGTCAAGCTGTATCTGCTGTATACTACCTTGGGTGAATCTCTTCATAAAGACGGTTATTACATCCCAATAAATAAATGAAATTCATCATAGCTGATCCTTTGAACCTGCTGCATATTTTTCTTTGAAGTATAACTGAGTTTTCATGTTCATTCCTGGAAACAGGCTCTGTAAGGATAAGTCCTGATCTGTTCTCGTGGATTAAACAAGATGGAGAGCCAAAGATCCAGGATCCCCAGGAGTCAGGAAAGAGAGAAGTTAGACATTCAGACACGGGTGAGTAACAAATACTCTACAGAATGATATGGGCTTTAGTAATAATAACGCTATACAGAATAAGAGGAGGTATTACGGAGTACTGGTGAGCAATAACTACAGTATATGGAGGTCTTAGAGTACAGCTGAGTAATAATAACTATAGAGAGTAAAACCAATGACTTATCTGTACGGAAAGCAGTATGGCCCAAATTCTGTAAGTAGCGCCTTAAGTTGGAGGCGACCATCTAGATAAGTGCCTAACTTAATTATATAACAAGACCAATTAAGGGTTTTAATTGACACTAATTGAATGCTAGGCACCTATCAAGAAAAAACGATTCTATAACATGGCGCCTCCAAAAAATTAGGCACTATGCATGTTAGGCGTGGGCGTGGTTTCATGTTAGACGCCTTCGTACAGAATCGCTGCTCTTAAGCGTGCGTTGACGCTCATATGGCCACCTAACTTTTAGTCATGCCTAGGGCTGGCCTATCAACGTGATTCATTATAAGGATATATTTTCTTTTTCCCCCTCAATATTTCTTGTTTAAGGTCATAAATTTTGTGTTTCTCTATTCCGCATTTCTAGATATAGCTATATATTTTCACAACTTTTCTTTTGGAGTTCTTTATAAGGAGTTTTACAAACCTGCAGGTTTTTCTATTGTTCTGTTTCCTAGAGCAGTGTTCGTCAACCTATTTACACCTATGGACCGGCAGAAATAAAATAATTATTTTGTATTTTTCCATTCAATTTCATATAAACACACAATATAATCTTATTAACAACACATAATGGTTAAGCTCAAAATTAAACTACACAAAGAACACTGACATTCATTCCTACCAGAACACAGATAACTCCTATGCACATACGGGACCAAAAACTAAAAGTACTAATATATACAAACAAACCCTAAGATGTAAGACTCTGCATGCAGTACAACCCCAGAGAAAAAGAAACAAATGCATTTCTTTCTGAACAGTGCAAAATACAATTGACACAATTCAATCACTAAATTTAAAAATAAAATCATTCCCCCTACCTTTGTTGCCTCTCTCCCTCCATGCTGTGCCTTACCTTCTGGCCTGGTCTTGCCTGGCCATTTTATGCCGTCCCCGGTGTTATCTTCATGCCTGCTCCTTCTTCCTCACTGATGCAGTGCACAAAGCTGTGGGCAACGGCTCCTCGCACGTCCTGAGCCTCATCTTGCAATGTCAGAAAGAAGGCTTCCGGTTTAGATGAAGGACGCGTGTAGGAGCCGCTGTCTGTGGCTTTGTGCACTGCGTCAGTGAGGAAGAGGGAGCCAGCCCAAAGATAACACCACATCGATCGCACCGCAGACCGGTGGTTGAAGAACATTGCCCTAGAGCAGAGTTTTTCAACCTTTTTACACCCGTGGACCGGCAGAAATAAAAGAATTATTTTGTGGACCAGCAAACTACTAGGACTAAAAGTTTAAAACCCCATTTCCGCCCCATCTCCGCGAGCTCGGTGCCCACAAATCATATGATCCCATCCACACAAGCCTCAGTTATGATTTTATATTGAATGTATTTTATTAAAATATAAAAAGAAACAATATTCTGTACAATTGTCATTTTATAAATACAAATAATACAGAGCAAGGATCAACAAAACCCCTGTCTCCCCACCCCTTCACACATATCCCCTCTACTATCAAGAAAACTGAACAAGCCAAATTATTACAGAATGCTACACAGAAATATCATGCTAACAGAATACTGCAGTCACACATGATAGGAATAGTTTTAGGGGAGTGCAACTAGGGCAACTGCCCCCTGGTCAGAGAGCGCCCTAAGCCAGCTGGAAGCTAAAGAAGCACTGATTAGGCTTTGCAGTCCCCTGTTATGTCTAACACCAGCTCTAGCAGGATATATATTTCAAATCTGATATATTCTAATCACAAAATAGAAATAAATTTTTTTTTCTACCTTTTGTCGTCTCTGGTTTCTGCTTTCATCTTCTTTTCACTCTCTTCCTTCCAGCATTTGCCCTCTCTGTCTCTTCAATCCAGCATCTGACCCTTCCATCCACTGTCTGTCCTCTCCCCCTTCCATATGGTATCTGTCTTCTTTCTATGCCCCTCTCCCCTTTCCATCCAGCCTGCGCCCCCTCTCTCCTTTTTACATGATTCATTCCAACTTCACTGCTCTCTTCATTTTTATCTCTCCTACACCAGATCTACCATCGTTGTCCCTCTCTGCTTATTTTTTTGTTGACCCCTACCT
Source organism: Geotrypetes seraphini (assembly GCF_902459505.1). NCBI lineage: Eukaryota > Metazoa > Chordata > Amphibia > Gymnophiona > Dermophiidae > Geotrypetes > Geotrypetes seraphini. The sequence goes on along the minus strand of NC_047085.1, from coordinate 514,729,009 downwards.
ATCATCAATCTCTCTACTTTCTTCCGGTAGGCCTGTGTCTCCCCTTCCCCTTCTTTAATCTCCCTGCCAGCTGTTTTCTTCCTTTTTTCATTCTCCCTTCCCTACTCCTCCTGTCCAGAAGTAACTCTCTTCCCTTCCTCCCCTCCCAGCAGCATCTCTCCTTCTCCCTCTCCAGTAGTGGCTGTCCCTTTTTTATCCCTTGCCCAGCAGCTTCCCTCCAGGTCCAGTAGCAGCTGTCCCTTTTTTTCCCTTGCCCAGCAGCTTCCCAGACTCCTTTTCCTCCTCCCCTCCCAGCAGCATCTCTCCTTCTCCCTCTCCAGTAGTAGCTGTCCCTTTTTTATCCCTTGCCCAGCAGCTTCCCTCCAGGTCCAGTAGCAGCTGTCCCTTTTTTTCCCTTGCCCAGCAGCTTCCCAGACTCCTTTCCCTCCTCCCCTCCCAGCAGCATCTCTCCTTCTCCCTCTCCAGTAGCAGCTGTCCCTTTTTTATCCATTGCCCAGCAGCTTCCCTCCAGGTCTAGTAACAGCTGTCCCTTTTTTTTTCCTTGCCCAGCGGCTTCCCAGACTCCTTTCCTCCTCCCCTCCCAGCAACATCTCTCCTTCTCCCTCTCCAGTAGCAGCTATCCCTTTTTTTCCCTTGCTCAGCAGCTTCCCAGACTCCAATAGTGGCTTTCTCCCCTCCCAGCAGCTCTTCTTACTTCCCAGCACAGCAATTCAGGAAGGCAGCCTCGGGTCCTTTGTTGGGTCGCGCTGCCTCTGAGGAAAGAGGAAGTTGCTTCATCAGAGGCAGCCGCGACTCAGCAAAAGCCCCAAGGCTGCCTTCGTGAATCGCAGCGCTGGGAAGTAAAGGAGAACTGCAGAGAGGTGAGAAAGCCACTGTCGGAGGCTCCCCAAGATCTCTCCGGCCCAGCGCAGACTTCAGCTGTTGATCTTGCCGGCCCTGCGCGGACCGACAGGAAATTGAAGTGAGTCAATCTCGCCGGCCCTGTGCAGACCGGCAAAAATCTCCTGCGGACCGGCACCAGTCCGCGGACCTGCGGTTGAAGAATAGTGCCCTAGACCACATGTTAGATTGTACATGGAGACTTCAGCTTTGGCTTAAGGTTATGAATTCAGCAAATGAAGTGTGAATAATCTGTTGCATAATACACCCCATTCCCAACTCTCAGAAAAAGAGTATCAGCAGAGCAAATGGCCAGTTTGGGTCGCACTACACTGACGTCATCACCAGTATGCACCCAGGTGAAACAGACACAACACTGAAACAATGCTGGGCATAGAGAATGACCCAGGGAGGAAAAAAAATCTGGTTGCCGCAGGTACATGGATAAGGCTATTCACCGCCCCATTGAGCGGTGAATGACCCTGTCCCCGCAGTTAAGTGAGGGAACGCATGCAAGATATTTCTCACCCCTTACAATCGTGCGGACCAGCAGACCCTCCCTCTCTCGCGTTCGCTGTGGTCTGGGCATCTCCTTCCCCCTCACCTTCTCTGGCGATTTTCTAATCTAATCTAATATTTGTGTGTCGCGCACACCTAAACAAGCCCTAGGCGACTTAAGGAAAGGAAAAGGGTTAGGGTGGAAGGAAGGAGAAGAAGGGGGACAGGAAACATAAAACTCAAGCAAATTAAGTAAAGGTCAGGTGCTTATGATGATCCTAGAAGAATTAGTCGTCAAAGAGTGAAGTTTTCAGTTTCTTTTGGAATAGGGTATGGTTGGTTTCCGTTCTTATAGTCTCTGCAAGATTATTCCAGATTTTGAATCCGAGGAAGGTGAACATGGACTGGAAGATTCTTTTGTACTTGAGATTTTTTGTCGAAGGGAGGTTCAATTGGATTCTATTGAGAATTCTGCGTGAGTTGGACCATGCATCAGTTAAGAGTTTGATGTGTGGGCTTGCTGAGTTGCCATATATAATGCGATGCATGATACTGGCTGTTTTGAATTTTATACAAGCTGTGATGGGCTGTTAATAAAGATGTTTGCAGTAGGTTGAGATGGAGTCGTATTTTTTCAGGCCGAAGATGAGTCTTACTGCAGTGTTTTGGATAAGTTGCATTTGCGGGATAAGGGTGGCGTTGACTCCCAGGTAGTAGGAGTTGCAGTAATCCAGTTGGGATAGAATCATCATCTGGCAATGGTGGCAAAGTGATGCTGGTGGAAGTATGGCCTGATGAGTCTTAGCTGTTTCATGGTGAAGAGGGCTTTCTTTCGAAGATGGGATACTTGAGGTTCCATGGATAATGTGGAGTCTAGTATACAGCCTAGAATTTTAGAGGTTTTTTTTCTATAGTAAGTATGGTGCCCGATTGGAGCGCGATGCTTGTTGGACATTGTAGAAATAGAGGATCTTGGTTTTGGTGGCATTTAATTTTAGTTTTTGAGCAGTTGCCCATGCTTGGATTTTTTCTGTATTATCAGAGATTTTCTATATTATCAGCCTGATTTTCTGCCACCAGTATTACGAGTAAGATGTCATCCGCGTATGACATTATGCTCTCATCTTCAAGTTGGATGTCTCCGAGTGAGCTCATGAACAGGTTGAAAAGGATAGGTGAGAGCGGTGATCCCTGCGGAACTCCACAGAAGGCCCTCCAGTTGTTGGAGCAAACACTGTCTTTTTTGAGTGTATTCTCTGTTCATGAGTAAGTCAGTGAACCAGCGCAGTACCGTATCTGTTACCCCTGTCTCAGAGAGTTTTGCCAAGAGTAATTGATGATCGACTGAGTCAAAAGCTGCAGATATGTCAAATTTGAAGGAATATGGCCTGACGGCTTGTACTTAGAAGTTGTTTGATTTTGGTTAGTAAGGTCAGGATGAGGAGTTCTGTGCTGTTGTCTGAAACCGAACTGTGTCTGAAGAAGGCATCTATGTATGCTGTTAGTTTTTGTTTATGTGGATTTCAAGAAGTTTGGTGAGAATGGAGATGCCAGCCATGGACCTGTAATTTGAAGGAGTTAGAAGATTTAGGAATTGGGGTTAGAGCTATTTTTCCCATTTCTTCCGGTAGGCATCCTTGGTTTAGGGATTTGTTCAGAAGGGAGTTGATCCTTATGATAATTTCCTTGGGCGCTGTTGTGAGGAGGGGGGACAGTTGTCTAAGTCTTGCATCGGGTGGCCAGTTTGCTTAATAGTTTTTGTGTGTCAGAGATAAACAGGGTTGTGAAGGTGGACCAGATGAGACCGGCCTTGCTGGTTTCTGTGGATTGTTCAGGTGTCATTCTGGGATGTGTTTGTGCTGGTGACTTGCTGGCTACAGTTTTGATCTTGTTCAGGAAGTAATCTGCTAGCTCTTAGGCTGTGGGTGTGTAGAGGTGATCTGTAGTGTTTTGTTTGGGGGGGAGAAATAGTTTTTTGTTGGTGGTGGTTCCGGTTCCTATTATGTTGGCATAATAGCATTTCCTGGCTTCTGATATGTTGAACTTATATTTGTTGATTGCTGCTCTCCATAACCCTCTTTGGTTTAGTGCTCTCTTCTTTCGCCTTCTCCTTTCTAGTCGTCTGCATAGTTTTTTTCCTGCTCTTAGTGATTCTGTGTACCAGGGGTAGGTCCGGCTTTGTATTATTTGGCGGGGGCGTAGGGGAGAGAGAACATCCAAGGTATGGATTATGGACTTGTTCCAGTTTGCTAGCATTGCTGTAGCGCTGTTTGAGGAGAAGATCAGAGATGTCGTTACTTGTCTCCAGAAGAGATCTGTATTGAGTTTTTTTGTATCAGTTTTTACTTCTTTTGCTATTTTATTTACGTGGTTTTCTACTGTGAGGTTCAGGTTGAATTTGAGAAGGTGGTGGTCAGACTAGGGCAGGGGTACGCAATTCCGGTCCTCAAGAGCTGGAGCCAGGTCAGGTTTTCAGGATCTCCACAATGAATATGTAGAGATGGATTTGAAGCACTGCCTCCTTGAGATGCAAATTTATCTCATGCATATTTATTGTGGATATCCTAAAAACCTGACCTGGCTCCGGCTCTCGAGGACTGGAATTGCCTACCACTGGATTAGGGGATAGGGGACCATTTGACATTTGTGGTGAGGTTGGCGGGGGTAGTAGCAAGTAGGTCGTGTGTCCTTTTTCGTGAATTGGACCTGAGGACACGATAGTGATTTGAAAGTCTTCAAGTCGGGACCTGAGTTTAGAGACATCGTTATTGTTGGTCAGTTCGAGAGGTAGGTTGGCATCTCCTACGATGAGCAGGTTGGTGTGTTGGCATGCCAGGTTTGCTATTATTTCTAACAGTTTGGAGACTGTGTTTGAGTGGGGGTTTGGGGGCCTGTAGATCAGAAGAATTCCTAGGTTGTATAGCGTGGAGTTGGGTTTATCCTCTAGTTTGCAGGTTATGTATTCCCGATGTGGGTGGATGGCTGAGTCCAATTCTGTGATGGTCTCTGTAGGTTATTGCTAGTCCTCCTCCTAGGGATCTGGAGTATGTTGTATCCTTGCGGGAACAGGTGCGGAAGTTCTGGGCTATTTTGTTCTTCAAGCCACGTTTCTATGTTATTGGTTGTGATTAGTTCATTTAAGAGGAGCAGTTTATTTGTTACTGACCTTGCGTTAACATACATGCCTGGGATTGAGGTGGCAGTTTTGATGTGATGTTTGCTTTGCGAGGAGGTTTTTTCCTTTGTTTATTGTTCTTATTGCGTTTGTTCAAAAAATGGGTATGATCTTCTGGTGGTGTCCCTATGTGTGTTCGTTTGTTGTTGTGTGGGGTGTGTTGTTGTGTGAGGTAGTGGGTTACTGCAATGCAGTTGATATATAGTAACGATAGGATTTGCGAGATTGGGGTTCTCATTTTGAGATCTGCGTGTAGGTTTGCTTGTGTCAGGGTTCTTCTCTTGGTGTATGTTGTAGAGATCAGTCGTCGCCTTTCCATCGCTGCACAAAGGATCGCAATAAGGTGCTTTAACAATATTGTTTAAATGCTGTCAAACTTTCAGAATTTGCAAATTTTTTGCTCAGAATTCCGCCAGGATTAATCAGTAGTTCAGATAGCGTAGCTGGTTTTAAGAAAGGTTTGGACAAATTCCTGGAGGAAAAGTCCATAGCCTGTTATGAAGACAGTGGCATGGAATGTTGCTACTCTTTGGGTTTGGGCCAGGTGCTAGTGACCTGGATTGGCCTCCGTGAGAATGGGCTACGGGCCTTGATGGACCATTGGTCTGACCCAGTAAGGGTATTTTTATGTTCTTATTTTTGGGAATTATGGCCTATGTCAAGTTTTTATTTTACAAGATGATTCATGGTCTTGCCTTGAGTTGACTTGATTATTGAAGTTCCTTCTTTGTTCAGCTCCAAAACATTGAAAATACAGCTATTAAGACTTTTATGGGAGATTTTGCCTTTTTCTCCACTCCAGAAGGAAGCCCGTTGGCTACCATATTTTTATCGAGCCAAATTGAAGATGTTGGTTTTGACACACACAGCCTTTTACTGAGGTTTCTTGGGCAACTTTTTGATCCCTTATCGTCCCACACACACTTTAAGATCCCAGAACCAGAACCGTCTTATCCTGTCTCTGTCACGAGCCAAATTGAATCCTACTAGACTAGAGGATCAACGTTCCTTTATAGGGCACCAGCCATGTAGAATTCTCTGCCCCAGCCTTTACGGTTAGAAAGTCATCTACGATAGATTGAACTCATTTTTATTCTTTAGCATTTTGGGAGCTCTAATGTTATGGTAGAGTTTTATACGTCACTGTGGGATCAACCTTACTGGTTCCTGTATCATTGTTGTTTAGTTTTTGTATTAATATCAAGTATAATAAATATTAGAAAATGATTAAAAGCCCCCAGACTGGCAATTACATGCTTCGGTTTAAATCTTTTCTTGCTCTTTCTTTGGGAGCATCTTCTTTTTGGAGTTCTCTTGTAACTATTAAACTTGCTTTAAAACCAAAAAGTTTATGTATTTTTGGATCCTAGGCAGCTCTAGAATTTTCCTTGAGAAAAGGAACATGCGATCAGAGGTGGTTGTAGGCGGGAAGAAGACTTTGGCTGTACTTTTGGGTGGGCGAGTTCCTGTTTTGATATCTTCGTGGGCTGTATTTGCTCCTTTATACCTTTCTTTAATTGTTATTTTTCACTTTAGGTTTATTACTAATTGGAAAATTAGTTTCATAACCTAATTTTAAAAAGAAGAGAAAAAAGAACATAAAAAAACAAGAGGGCATTCGGAAAAGTTGAAAGGGGACAGATTCAAAACAAATGCTAGGAAGTTCTTCTTTACCCAACGTGTGGTGGACACCTGGAATGCGCTTCCAGAGGACGTTATAGGGCAGCGAACGGTACTGGGGTTTAAGAAAGGATTGTACAATTTCCTGCTGGAAAAGGAGATAGAGGGGTATAGATAAAAGATTACTGCACAGGTCCTGGACCTGATGGGCCGCCGCGTGAGCGGACTGCTGGGCGCGATGGACCTTAGGTCTGACCCAGCGGAGGCATTTCTTATGTTCTTATGTTCTTATGTTTAAAGACTTATTGCAGAATTTCCTTAACATGAGAAATCCCATGTAGTCATGTGAGCCCAGAAAATTGTGTTTCATGATCGTTAATAGCGCTCCATAGTTACTAACACACGATTAACATCTTTTCTTTCTATTCAGCAGATACTGAGGTGAAGAGGGAGGAGAATCAAGAAAAATGGTTTCTGGAAATTGAACCCATCCCAAGCCAACCAGGAAATGTCAGTGAGAATATTTCTCAGAGGAATGAGAATCAAAACACAAGGAATCAACAGGAATCAGAGAAGAAGCAGAGAGACCCTGCAAGAGACTCCCTGGATGCAGTAACTGAGGGTGAGAAAAGTGACAGGGAACTCACAAACATCCCTGAGCTCCAGAGACACCTGAGAAGAGAGAGACCCTTACGAAATAAAAACAGCGACCAAATGGCTTTTCAACTCCACCAGGGAGAGAGGAAAGGAAAGAAATCCATTCTACTTGACACCACTGGAGAAAGCCTTGGTAAGATATATCATTTATTATTGCTCAAGAGAATCCGCCCCAGGGTGAGACCCTTTTTGTGTTGTCAGTGTAGAAAAAGCTCCAAACGAAAGGTGAATGTATCACAGCATTAGTTCCAAGGGATGGGCAGCCCAAAAATGTTGTTTTGTTTTAGTTTCTCTGGATTTTTGTTTCAGGAGCAATATCAGCAAGAGTGTGAACTATTTGGAAATGTGGCACACTCTTATGAAAAAAGGGGCCTTGTTTCTGATGGTGCTCCAGTGGGTCACACGTGTGTAGCATTTGCAAAGAGGAGACACTATTACTGGCGAACCAAAGACACCAAATGTCTTTTTTCTGCTTGCTTTAGTTTAATGACGTGGGATATGTCCTGGGCTTTTCCATGTCATTGCCGTCTCTTTTAATTCCACACCAGAGAACACACTAGGAAAACTACTGAGTGCACGAAATCTCCTAATTGGGAGCATTTCTTAATGAAGATCCTAAAAATAACCATGGCCAGATACTGAAGCTGAGAAAAGCATGTTTTAAGCAGGAGGAGAGGCTGCCCATGGCTTAGACCACGCTGAAAAGGTTTGTTGATTCATTATACTTGATGAATTACACAATTTTGGGCCTGCCAAGTTAGAGGATTTGCAAAATAATTAATAAAAAATCCAGAAAGTTAGAAATAACTCCCTAAATTACATAACAGAAGAAGTTCAGATATACTGGGGAAAAAGATGGGACATAGGACCTAGTGATTTCTGCCCTGCTCCAGCCGTCCTTAAAAATTTTAAGAAAAAGCTTTCAAAACAAATGAGTCTTAAGGTTAACTTTGAACTGATCTAGGGGCAAAGCATTTCCCAAAATGGGGGCATGAAATAAAAAAGCATCGTTTCTTCTAGAGTCCCAGTGAACCCAGGAGAGAGATGGTCTGGCCAGCCGATGGTCATCAAGGGAGCAAAGTGTTCGCCCCAGCACATAGGGTATACTTTCCTTTGCCAGATAGTCCGGGGTCCCCTCTCTAAGTGCTCTGAAGGTCAGAATCAGGATCTTGAAATGTCTTCTCTAAGCGATAGGCAGCCAGTGTAATTGGGAGAATAATATATAGAAAGCCCAATAGTCAAGAATTGAGATGGAACCAGAACCAGTGAAGGTAACTCCAGAAGAAAAGCACTAGAAAGCTCATTCCAGAAAATTGTTGCTGTTAGGAGATTCCATCACCTTGGAACACAAGTCAAGGAGCCTAAAATAGTGAAGTGTCTCCCAGGATCCTCGGCTTCCAAGAATCCCAAACAAATATTATCTCTAATTAGGAAAGAATCTAGGAATTCTAAAGCTGATGTTGTTATCCATTTGGGTTCAATGACACACCAGCAATACCCCACTTGTGGTGCAGAAAGCTTTTTGGGAGCCAGGAGAGGGGTTGAAACCTTTTTGTAAAGACTGTAGCTTTTTCGGAAGTACTGCCTACATATGGAAAAGAAGAGGGAAGAGTAGGAAATAGTGAGATCTTCAATAGGTGGCTCAGAGCCTGGTGTCATCACGAAGGCTTTAGGTACAGAGGAGGATGAGGAAATACATGGAAAAACAAGAGACTATATTGTAATGACAGGTAAAAGGATCCTTGCTGAGAAATTCAGGACATGGGTTTCTAGACGTTTAAACTAGAAGGTGGGGGTGGCATAAGCAGGACACATGGTGGCCACCCCCAGCAAAGACAAGATAGCAACGTACACAACGATATTAGTGATACCCTTCTTAGCAAGAAAACTGGCAGTGAGACTAAAAAAAAATGAAATTGCCCCAGAAAAGTAGCTGGAAAGCAAAGACCACAAATGCTCGCAAACTAGGCAGCCAGCAACCCAGGGAATTTAAAGAAAGCAAAGGCAAAGTCCCAATCCCTCCCGAGAGTTCACCCCAAGGAGCAAGACCCGATTCAGTTTTAGAATCACTCTTTGGCGAGTAGAGATGACATGTTTGGGTCACTCGGGAAAGTCCAAAAAGAGGAGCAGAGCAGCAATCACTAGGAAATGGTCCATCATACAAGCAGCAGTAGCAGCGCTGACCATCCCAGCACGATCCAGGCAGTGGTGGAGTCAGGTCAGACCCTGAAATGATGCGGATGTACAGTGGCGACATTCATAGCCTCCTTTCCTGACGCACATAAAAATGAACACCCTAACTCAGTGGTAGGCAAACTCATTAGTCAAAAGAGCCAAAGGTCAGCAGTACAACGATTAAGATTTCTTTTGAGAGCCAAATTTCTTTTCAAGAATCATGTTTTTAGGAGTCGTTTTAAAGTAGCTACTAACATTCTATAAAACCAGATATCATAATAATAGTAATTGTATTTATTGCCCAAAAATATTTTTTACATTAAAATATAAATATGACAAAAAACATATTTAATGACACTCCGCTCACCCGCACATAGTCAAAATCGATTTGTGGCAGAGCCTAGAGAATGACACGGGGGAAAACTTTGTCCCCATCCTCGCGAGCTCTGTCCCCGTTCCCGCAAACCATCTGATCCCATCCACACAAGCCTGAAATAGTTTTATACTGAACTTATTAAAGTATAAAAAGAAACAATATTCTGTACAATTGTCAATTTATAAATCAGCGTCTTCTCCCCACTCTCTCTTCCCCATTTCCCTTCAGCATCCTCAGCGCACTCTCTCTCCACTTTCCTTCAGCGCACACATATAAAAACAAGCAAGCAATTTTATATCATTTTCATTCTATTCATTCATAGAAATTAAAGTCTAAATAATGCCAGTAACAAAACATGATTTTACAAAAATAATTCCCTGCACAGTCAAGGCTGCAAGGATTACTAGATGTCTTTCAGCAGCAACCCTCCCTCCCCTCCCCTTACTTTTATGGCGATTTTCTTTTTTTTTTTGTGTTCCCGCTGCCCGAACCGACTTTCATCAAGTCATGCATGTGTGGCTGCCAAAACTTCTCCTCTGATGCAACTTCCTGTTTCCGGTTACGTCACAGGAGAAGTTTCGGCAGCCACATACGACTTGATGAAAGCTGGCTCGAGCAGCTGGCATATGGAAAAAAAAAACTAGAAAATTGCCATGGTAATGTAAGGGGGAAGGAGGGAGATGTTTGATCGGTGACGTGTCATTCTCCATCTCAAGGGTGCCCACACTCTTTGGACTTGCGAGCTACTTTTAAAATGACCAAGTCAAAATGATCTACCAGCAATAACATTTAAAAAAACACAAAACACACTGTACGCACAGAAAATATTAATTATCATTTATATTCCACGGGTTTTCAAAGAGGTCAAGGCAGATGACTTTATGCAATGTCACCTCAGGAACAACTATACAAAAATAGACAAATATACCCCCCTCCCTTTTTACTAAATCATGATAGCGGTTTTTAGCGCAGGGAGCTGCGCTGATTGCCCCACGTTGCTCTCGATGCTCATAGGCTCCCTGCGTTAAAAACCACTATCGTGGTTTAGTAAAAGGGGGCCATTATGCAAAATATAGACAGCAGATATAAATTCTCAAAACGGACACATTTTGATCACTAAATTGAAAATAAAATCATTTTTCCTACCTTTGTTGTCTGGTGATTTCATGAGTCTCTGGATGCACTTTTTTCTTCTGACTGTGCATCCAATATTTCTTCCCTTCTTTCAGCCTCCTGTATGCTTCCTGTCCTCCAGACCTCATTCCCTCCCCCAACTTTTTCTTTCTTTCTCTATGTCCCCTTTCTTTCTGTATGTCTGTCTTTCTCCATGCTCCATTTCTGTCTGTCTCCCGTCACCCTTCTTTCTTTCTGTCTCCCTGCCCCCCTTTCTTTCTTTCTCCCTGCCCTCCCCCAAGCCACCGCCATCGGGGAACAAGCCGCCACCGCCGCTCTCCTTGCTTCCCTTCCCCGTAAAGAGGACGCTGAAGCACCAGGCCGACCAACCTTCCCCACCTGATGTCAATTCTAACGTTGGAGAGGAAGTTCCAGAGGTTGGTTGGCCCGGCGCTTCAGTGTCCTCTTTACAGGGAAGGGAAGCAGGTTGGGCACCCCTGCTCTAGCTAGCAGAGCCGCACTCAAGTGGCTAAAGAGCCGCGGTTTGCCAACCATTGCCCTAGCTGATTGCCTGGCAGGGACAATTGCATTCAACTACATCTGAATTCTGTGTGGTAGCGCTTCCCTGAATATTTTAATAGAGAGCAGTGAACTACTACACTGTTGACCCATAATATGCTATTAGTTTCTTATCAAAGGTTATCTTTGCCAGCCTATTTTAATGCAACAACAAAAAGACCTGTGAATGCTGATATTCTGAAAATAAAAATACATATGAAAAAGTCCAACCGGACCCTACACGCCTTTCTTAGGGGTCCAATTGATGTCAAATGCACAAATAGAGAAATGGACCTAAAACAGTGTACTTGTCTATATGCAAAACACAAATGGCACAAAAAAAAATCAACATCCACAGGTTGTTTTTTTTTTGTTGTTGTTGTTGTTGGATTGATTCTTCTGTGGATTTTTGGGTCTTCTTTTTTTCTTTTGTTGTGTAGCCTGTTTTAATCAACAGGCATTAATCTGTTTGTTTTCATATAAGGGAGTAAAGTGTGTTATAAAGAAAAACCAAAAAACTGAAGATTCCTGAAAGCTCTCTCAACACATCACCTCTACTGACACCCTTGTTTTGTTTTATGCTATAATTCCCAGGTACATTAGATAGATTGTGAGGGAAAATGTTTGAGGATCTGAATAAATATATTCTGTCCCGAGTCCCCTTAGGAGATTGGTAAAGTTATGTTTTGAAAAAAAAACCCTAAATCAAATTGCTTAGCTCTTGTTCAACATCAAGTCATGTAAAAACAACTTTTCACCATCTGCCAATTAAAGGGTTAATACAAGCAGGAATAAAATGAATTACTTAAGAAATGCTTTATTAAAGATTTTATATCGTATCTAAGAATGCACAAAATAATCCAAATGAGAGATAAACATTCTACATCTTTATATTATGATACAAAACTTTTCTTGTCATCAAACAGGTTTAAACTGTCACCAGAGGATCCATGAGAGTGAGAGGCCATTCACAAGTCCAAAATGTGGCAAAAGTTTTAATCACCAATCAAATTTAAGAAGACTTGAGAGGATTCATACCAGAAAGAGACTGTATACCTGTTCAGAATGTGGGAAAAACTTTACTCGGCAATCAACTTTAAAAATGCACGAGAGGATTCATACTGGAGAGAAACCATATACCTGTTCAGAATGTGGGAAAAACTTTACTCAGCAATCACATTTAATAACGCACAGGAGGATTCATACTGGAGAGAAACCATATACCTGTTCAGAATGTGGGAAAAGCTTTACTCAGCAATCAGCTTTAAAAAAGCATGAAATGATGCATACTGGAGAGAAACCATATACCTGTTCAGAATGTGGTAAAAGATTTAATCAGCAATCACATTTAATAACGCACAAGAGAATTCATACTGGACAGAAACCATATGCCTGTTCAGAATGTGGTAAAAGATACAGTCATCTTTCAGCTTTAAAAATGCACGAGAGGATGCATACTGGAGAGAAACCATATACCTGTTCAGAATGTGGTAAAAGATTTAATCGGAAATCACAATTAATAACACACAGGAGGATTCATACTGGAGAGAAACCATATACCTGTTCAGAATGTGGGAAAAGGTTTACTCTGCAGTCAACTTTAAAAATGCACGAGAGGATGCATATTGGTGAGAAACCATATACCTGTTCAGAATGTGGGAAAAGATTTAATCGGCAATCACATTTAATAACGCACAGGAGGATTCATACTGGACAGAAACCATATGTCTGTTCAGAATGTGGGAAAAGATACAGTCATCTTTCAGCTTTAAAAATGCATGAAAGGATTCATACTGGAGATAAAGCATATATCTGTTCAGAATGTGGTAAAAGATACAGTCATTCAGCTTTAAAAATGCACGAGAGGATTCATACTGGAGAGAAACTATATATCTGCTCAGAATGTATGAAAATCTTTACTCAGCAATCAACTTTAAAAATGCACGAGAGGATGCATACTGGCGGGAAACCATATACCTGTTCAGAATGTGGGAAAAGCTTTACTCAGCAAACACATTTAATAATGCACATGAGGATTCACTCTGAAGAGAAACCATTTACCTGTTCAGAATGTGGGGAAAGCTTTAGTGTTCAGTCAATTTTAAAAATACATGAGAGGATGCATACTGGAGAGAAACCATATACCTGTTCAGAATGTGGGAAAAGCTTTACTCGGCATTCAAGTTTAAAAATGCACAAGAGGATGCATACTGGAGAGAAACCATATACCTGTTCAGAATGTGGGAAAAGCTTTACTCGGCAATCAGCTTTAAAAATGCATGAGAGGATTCATAATGGAGAGAAACCATATACCTGTTCAGAATGTGGAAAAAGCTTTACTCGGCAATCAGTTTTAAAAATGCACGAGAGGATTCATACTGGAGAGAAACCATATATCTGTTCAGAATGTGGGAAAAGCTTTACTCAGCAATCAGCTTTAAAAATGCACGAAAGGATGCATACTGGAGAGAAACCATATACCTGTTCAGAATGTGGTAAAAGATTTAATCAGCAATCACATTTAATAACGCACAGGGGGATTCATACTGGAGAGAAACCATATACCTGTTCAGAATGTAGCAAAAGCTTTACTCAGCACTATAATTTAAAAATGCACAAGAGGACTCATATTGGAGTAAAATCATATACTGGTCAGAATGTGGTAAAAACTTAAATGAAAGTCACATGAGGCATAAGAGGACTCAAAGAGGAGGTATAGAAAGATGTATACGAATATCCAGGAGTGGAAGAAGGGACAATCCTGAGAGGAAATATTGGCATTTCTTGCTCTCTTATATATCTTTGGTATTTTTTACTTTCAGTGTAAATTTTTTTTTAAATATCATAGATATAATTTGAGATACCACGTCAGTAAATATATCAGTGGCTACCTTCCCCACACATTCTACCAACATGGTTCTGACATCTCCCACGAGCAGTTCTGAAGTTGGGCTTTAATGGAGATTGTCTATGATGCTCCATGGGATGTAATCAGTTCTGGGGCCAGCATGTGCCTGTGTATTCATGAGTGGAGCTTACAAAAATAGGCAGTGATTTAGGGCAGATCTCTGCACGCTGGCCACTAAATTTATTCTCATACTTTTCTCACACCTTCAGGCCTACTGTCATATACCTCAAATCTCATCCAGGTTTAAACTGTCCTCAGAAGATCCATGAGAGTGAGAGGCCAAGTCCAGAATGTGGTAAAAAATATAGTAATTCTTCAGATTTAAAAAGGCACAAGAGGATTCATATTGGAGAAAGACCCTATATATGTCTAGAATGTGGTAAAAGCTTTAGTCAGCAATAAGATTTTAATTAACTTGAAAGGATTCATAGTGGAGAAAACCCATCTATCTGTCCAGAATGTGGTAAAAGCTTTAATTAGCAATCACATTTAAATATTCACGAGAGGAGTCATACTGGAGAGAAACCATATACTAGTTCAGAATGTGGTAAAAACTTTAAATGGCAATCAAATTTAAAAGAGCACAGATTCATACTGGAGTAAAACCATATACATGTTCTGAATGTGATAAAAGCTTTATTCAGCAATCGCATTTAAATATGTACAAGAGGCTTCATACTGGTCAAAATGTGGGCAAATCCTAAATGCAAATCACATTAGATAAATATAAAAAGATTCACACAGAAGGTACAAAAAGAAGGTGTATATGAATGTCCAGGAGTGGCGGAAGGAGCAACTATCAAGCAGACATTCCTGAGAAAAAATATTGGCATTTTCTGCTCTGTTATTTTTGACTTTTAGTTTATGCCTAGACTGTACGTTCTTAGATGTGAAGAGGGAATCAGCCTCATAGAAATAGATTTTAAACCTGTAAATATTTAAGCCTGTAAACCGCTCTGAACTGTTTTGTGGTATTGCGGTATACAAAAATAAAGTTATTATTATTATTATTTTAGACAATGCTCACTGTCCCCGGCTGAATATTGTCCTATAACAATTCAGCAATTAATACAAATTGGAAAACAACTAATTATATATACAAACTGTGATTATTTGGAATATACAAAGTAATCCATGTGAGAGAGAAATATTGTACAGCGTTATATTATGATTAAAACCTTTTATCCGTCAATGAAAACAAAAAAAACTGTGGATACAGATGTTCTAGAGATAATTTATTATACACTGACATATAAAAACATGAAAATTCAGTTTAAAAAAATACAGTGATAAAATTCAAACCGGACCCTACATGGTCCATGTATCGGTGAACACGCCTTCCTCAGGGGTCCTAAAAGGAAGAGGTGAGAAAGATAAAAAGATAGAAAGATAAGAAATGACTGTGATGCCAATCTGGAGCATGCATATTAGTGTCTATACTCGACTGCAAGATAAAACAAGTGAGCCAAGTGTGATCATGACAGAGAAATAGACAGAGAGATAGACAGAGAAAGAGATAGATCTGTATTGCAAAGAGGCTTTTATAGCTTGGAATCTTATTCTGAATATAGAAAACTATTGAGCTTCAATAGAAGTTAAATCTCCCCCTCCTTAGTAAACTTGTGCTAGACAGAAGAATAATAGGCTGAAGTCATATGTGATTTCCAGTATGTCTCTGACAATAGTTTCTGATTAACTTTAGTTATCTGTGCACCTGGACCCATTGTCCTAAGCACCCTCTTAATCAGACATTAACACCTTTTAGCTAATCATGATTTAATCAGGGCTATTTGAAACCATCTTTTAGGGCTGCTTTCTGTGAATTCTGTGCACTCAGGGTCTATCTGCATTCACATGCCAGAGTCAGATTGATATAATTTCCTATAGGCCTTTGCTGACATTAGTTATGCCAACTGAAAATGCTGATTGCTAGCAATAGCTATGCTGACATATATGACTTTGAAGAGACTTCATTTAGAATATTGTGTCCAATTCTAGAGGCCGCACCTTCATAAAGATATAAAACGGATGGAGTTGGTCCAAAGGAAGGCAACTAAAATGGTGTGTGGTCTTCGTCATAAGGCATATGGGGACAGACTTAAAGATCTCAATCTGTATACTTTGGAAGAAAAGCAGGAGAGAGGAGATATGATAGAGACATTTAAATACCTACGTAGTGTAAATGCGCATGAGTCGAGTCTCTTTTATTTGAAATGAAGCTCTGGAATGAGAGGACATAGGATGAAGTTAAGAGGTGATAGGCTCAGGAGTAATCTAAGGAAATACTTTTTTACAGAAAGGGTGGTAAACGCGTGGAACAGTCTCCCGGCAGATGAGATGGAGGCAGAGACTGTGTCTGAGTTCAAAAGGGCCTGGGATAGGCCCGTGAGATCTCTCAGAGAGAGAAAGAGATAATGGTTACTGTGGATGGGCAGACTAGATGGGCCATTTGGCCTTTATCTAAGAAAAACATACAGAAATAAGCATAGAAACATGAAATAGACTGCAGATAAGGGCCACGGCCCATCAAGTCTGCCCACCCCAATAACCCTCCCCTACCTTTCTCTGTGAAGAGATCCCAAGTGACAATCCCATTTTGTCTTAAAATCAGGCACGCTGCTGGCCTCGATTACCTGTAGTGGAAGATTATTCCAGTGATCAACCACCCTTTCGGTGAAGAAGTATTTCCTGGTGTCACCGTGTAGTTTCTCACCCCTGATTTTCCACGGATGCCCTCTTGTTGCCATGGGGCCTTTGAAAAAGAAGATATCTTCTTCCACCTTAATTCGGCCAGTGAGATATTTGAACGTCTCGATCATGTCTCCCCTCTCTCTGCGTTCCTCGAGTGAGTATAGCTGCAATTTTTTCAGCCGTTCCTCATACGGGAGATCCTTGAGTCCCGAGACCATTCGGGTGACCATTCGCTGGACTGACTCAAGTCTCAGCACATCTTTGCGGTAATGCGACCTCCAGAATTGTACACAGTATTCCAGATGGGGTTTCACCATGGATCTATACAATGGCATAATGACTTTGGGCTTATGGCTGACGAAACTCCTACGTATACAACCTATGATTTGTCTAGTCTTAGATGAAGCTTTCTCCACTTGCTTGTCAGTCTTCATGTCCTCACTGATGATCACCCCTAAGTCACGTTCTGCTACAGTCCTCGCTAGGATCTCACCATTAAGGGTGTAAGTCTTGCATGGATTTTGGCTGCCAAGGTGCATGACTTTACATTTTTCGGTATTGAAACTTAGTTGCCAGGACTTGTACCAGCGCTCCAGTAGGAGTAGGTCGTACACCAAACTGTCGGGCTTTGAGTTTCCGTCCGGCACTGTGCTTTTGTCTGTTGTGTTCTTGCCTACTACATTGCATAATTTGGCGTCATCGGTGAATAGCGCTATTTTACTTCGAAGCCCCTCAGCCAAGTCCCTTATGAAGATGTTGAATAGGATCAAGCCCAAGACCGAGCCCTGCGGCACTCCACTGATCACCTCCGTCATTTCGGAGGGGGTGCCGTTTACCACCACCCTCTGAAGCCTACCTCCAAGCCAGTCCCTAACCCATGCTGTCAATGTGTCTCCCAATCCTATAGAGCTCATCTTGCTCAACAACCTGCGGTGTAGTACGCTATTGAATGCTTTGCTGAAGTCCAAGTATACGATGTCCAGGGACTCCCCAACATCCAGCTTCCCCGTCACCCAGTCAAAGAAGCCGATTAGGTTGGATTGGCAGGACCTCCCCTTGGTAAATCCATGTTGACGGGTATCTTGTAGATTCTCCTCATTCAGGATCGTATCCAATTGGTGTTTGATTAGAGTTTCCATTAGCTTGCTCACTATTGATGCGAGACTCACCGGTCTGTAGTTAGCAGCCTCCGTCCTGCATTCTTTTTTGTGGAATGGAATGACATTAGCCATTTTCCAGTCCAATGGGACTCTACCTGTACTAAGGGAGAGATTGAAGAGCACAGATAGCGGTTCCGCCAAGACATCACTTAGTTCCCTGAGTACCCTGGGGTGTAGGTTGTCTGGCCCCATTGCTTTGTTAACCTTGAGATTAGACAGCTCACAGTGGACATTGCTGGGCTTAAACTCGAAATTTCGAGCTATCCCTTGTCTGCAGCTGAGGGCCAGATCCCAGTGCCTCACGGGTGAAGACTGAGCAGAAGTATTCATTTAAAAGTTCGGCTTTTTCGGAGTCCGATTCTACATAGTTCCCATCTGGTTTCCTAAGGCCCGCCTGTGTTTCTGTTTCTGTCACTAATACACCTGAAGAAGGATTTATCGCCCTTCTTAATGTTCTTCGCTAGATTCTCCTCCATTCGGAATTTGACCTCTCTGACCGCTGTTTTGACGGCTCTTGACTTGGCCAGATAGTCTTCTCTAGAGTTCTGCTTCCCTGATTGTTTGTAAGAAATGAACGCTCTTTTCTTTTCTTTTATGAGGTCTGAGATCTCTGCAGAGAACCACTGTGGCTTATTGTTTCTTTGCCGTTTACTTACCAATTTTATATAGCGGTTGGTTGCTTCTTGTATGGTAGCTTTCAGAGTTGACCACATTACTTCTACATTATCTGTTTCTGCTCGGTTATGCAGCGCCTGATGGATGAAATCCCCCATGCCCTCAAAGTTGGCGTCCTTGAAGCTAAGGACCTTGGTTAATGTGTTAGATTTGGCGAAACCTTTCCTGAGATTGAATCATACCATGTTGTGGTCACTGGAGGCCAACGTGTCGCCCACCGAGACCTCTGTGACACTTTCTCAATTGGTAAGTATCAGGTCCAGTATTGCCCGATCCCTTGTTGGCTCCAATACCAGTTGCCTGAGTCTTGCTCCCTGAATAGAGTTTAATAGCCTCCTGCTGCTGCTGGTCGCAGAGGAAAGTGTGGTCCAGTCCACATCAGGCATATTGAAGTCACCTAACAATACTGTGTCCCCATGCAAGGTGATATTCTCTATATCCCCGATTAATTCCATATCCAGGTTATCCTGTTGTCTTGGGGGTCTGTATACTACACCAAGATACAGGCATTTGTCCTTCCCCCTGGCCAAATTCACCCAAAGGGATTCCCTGTGTACCTGACATCTGCGATTCTGATGACTTTAATGTCATCTTTGGTATATAGTGCTACCCCTCCTCCCATTTTGCAGAGTTAAAGTTAAATGGGAATAGATTCTGTACAAACATAAGGAAGTTCTTCTTCACCCAGAGAGTGGTAGAAAACTGGAACACTCTTCCGGAGGCTGTTATAGGGGAAAACACCCTTCAGGGATTCAAGACAGTTAGCAAGTTCCTGCTGAAACAGAACTTACGTAGGTAAGGCTAGTCTCAGTTAGGGGACTGGGCTTTGACCTAAGGGCCGCCGTGGGAGTGGACTGCTGGGCACGATGGACCACTAGTCTGACCCAAAGGCAAAAAGGGCAAACAGAATGCTGGGAATGAATAAGAAGGGGATCACGAACAGATCGGAGAAGGTTATCATGTCGCTGTACCGGGCCATGGTACGCCCTCACCTGGAATACTGCATCCAGCACTGGTCGCCATACATAAAGAAGGACACAGTACTACTTGAAAGGGTCCAGAGAAGAGCGACTAAAATGGTTAAGGGGCTGGAGAAGTTGCCGTACTGTGAGAAGTTAGAGAAACTAGGCCTCTTCTCCCTTGAAAAGAGGAGACTGAGAGGGGACATGATCGAAACGTTCAACATAATGAAGGGAACAGACTTAATAGATAAAGACAGATTGTTCACCCTCTCCAAGGTAGGGAGAACGAGAGGGCACTCTCTAAAGTTGAAAGGGGATAGATTCCGTACGAACATAAGGAAGTTCTTCACCCAGAGAGTGGTAGAAAACTGGAACACTCTTCCGGAGGTTGTCATAGGGGAAAACACCCTCCAGGGATTCAAGACAAAGTTAGACAAGTTCCTGCTGAACCAGAACGTACGCAGGTAAGGCTAGACTCAGGGCACTGGTCTTTGACCTAAGGGCCGCCGCATGAGTAGACTGCTGGGCACGATGGACCACTGGACTGACCCAGCAGCGACAATTCTTATGTTCTATGTTAAGGGGCTAGAGGAGTACAATGACAGATTAGAGAAACTAGGCCTCTTCTCCCTTGAAAAGAGTAGACTGAGAGAAGACATGATTGAAACATTCAAGATAATGGAGGGAATAGATTTACTAGATAAAGACAGGTTGTTCACCTTCTCCAAGGTAGAGAGAACGAGAGGGCACTCTCTAAAGTTAAAAGGGGATAGATTCCGTACAAATGTAAGGAAGTTCTTCTTCAC
Source organism: Geotrypetes seraphini (assembly GCF_902459505.1). Lineage (NCBI taxonomy): Eukaryota > Metazoa > Chordata > Amphibia > Gymnophiona > Dermophiidae > Geotrypetes > Geotrypetes seraphini. Next base: position 514,708,756 of record NC_047085.1, on the reverse strand, counting down.
CCAGAGAGTGGTAGAAAGCTGGAACGCTCTCCGGAGGCTGTCATAGGGGAAAACACCCTTCAGACATTCAAGAGAAAGTTGGACAAGTACGCAGGTGAGGCTGGACTCATTTAGAGCACTGGTCTTTGACCTAAGGACCGCCACATGAGAGGACTGCTGGGCACGATGGACCACTGGTCTGACCCAGCAGCGGCAATCCTTATGTTCTAAAGTTTAGTAAAGACAGTATGTGGAAACGGAAGCATTTTATTTTGGTTCATCCAGTTGCTAACAGGATCAGAGTCATGGGTGAAATACAGTTCTGACCCCAATCTGTTGGGCCTCTGAGATCATATGGCTGTGTTTATCAGACTCAGGAGTTCATAGCTGCAGGTTCAGTCATCAAACTGAAATGCCAGTTGGGTATTCTCCTTATAGCTGCCTGCCACCGGTCTCCATTTTAACATAAGAACATAAGCAATGCCTCCACTGGGTCAGACCCGAGGTCCATCGTGCCCAGCAGTCCGCTCACGCGGCGGCCCAACAGGTCCAGGACCTGTGCAGTAATCTTCTATCTATACCCCTCTATCCCCATTTCCAGTAGGAATTTGTCCAATCCTTTCTTGAACCCCAGTACCGTACTCTGCCTTATAACGTCCTCTGGAAGCGCATTCCAAGTGTCCACCACACGTTGGGTAAAGAAGAACTTCCTAGCATTCGTTTTGAATCTGTCCCCTTTCAACTTTTCCGAATGCCCTCTTGTTCTCTTATTTTTCGAAAGTTCGAAGAATCTGTCCCTCTCTACTCTCTCTGTGCCCTTCATGATCTTGTAAGTCTCTATCATATCCCCTCTAAGTCTCCTCTTCTCCAGGGAAAAGAGACCCAGCTTCTCCAATCTCTCAGAATATGACAGGTTTTCCATACCTATTATCAGACGTGTTGCTCTCCTTTGAACCCTCTCGACTAACGCCATATCCTTCTTAAGATACGGCGACCAATATTGGACGCAGTACTCCAAATGCGGGCGCACCATCGCCCGATACAACGGCAGGATAACTTCTTTCGTTCTGGCTGTAATACCCTTAACCTAGTATCTTCTGCTCTAGTAAAAGAAAAAAAACAAACTAGGTTATAACGATGAAAAAGAATGTAACAGAAACACACTCACATTTTACACATTTATCTTCTTTTCTGCATTTAGGGAGAAGAGGCAGAGTGAGAAGAAAGGCCCATCTGACCTGTTCATTTTGCCTTTCTGTTAGGATCTGTCTTTACCTTGGCTTCCCTACAGCTAACAATATTCTGTACTTATCCCATGTTTTTAAAACAATTCTGATATTCTTTTGGTCAGGAAATATTTCTGTATGTTGTTCCTGGATCTTTTCACTTTAATATCATCATGACATTCTTGTTCAATTTAGGTCACATTCTAATTTCTGGCACTGGTAACTCCCCTACATCTTCCTCGGTGAAGACCAAAGCAAATAATTCATTTCATTTCTCCGCTATGGCCTTGTCTTCCCCGAGAGCCCCTTCTACAGAATACAGCTATTAGATTAATCTTCAGATTGAAGAAAAGTGATAAGATTTCACCTTACCTATGAGAATTACACGGGTTACCTATAGGAGGGAGAATACTTTATAAATTCTATTGTATACTATTTAAAATACATTTTAGAGAAACTCCTGCATATATGCCCCAACACTTTTATTTTTCAAATAGCCCATCTTTGAACTTAAGAAATAATGACACTTTTCGGTATCCAGTCATTAAGAACATAAGATAGTAGATGACGGCAGATAAAGACCCGAATGGTCCATCCAGTCTGCCCAACCTGATTCAATTAAAATTTTTTTTTGTTTGTTTAATTTTTTCTTCTTAGCTATTTCTGGGCAAGAATCCAAAGCTTTACCCTGTACTGTGCTTGGGTTCCAACTGCCGAAATCTCTGTTAAGACTTACTCCAGCCCATCTACACCCTCCCAGCCATTGAAGCCCTCCCCTGCCCATCCTCCACCAAACGGCCATATAGAGACACAGACCATGCAAGTCTGCCCAGTAACCTGCCTAGTTCAATATTTAATATTATTTTCTGATTCTAAATCTTCTGTGTTCATCCCATGCTTCTTTGAACTCAGTCACAGTTTTACTCTCCATCACCTCTCTCGGGAGCGCATTCCAGGCATCCACTACCCTCTCCGTAAATTAGAATTTCCTAACATTGCCCCTGAATCTACCACCCCTCAACCTCAAATTATGTCCTCTGGTTTTACCATTTTCTTTCTCTGGAAAAGATTTTGTTCGACGTTAATACCCTTCAAGTATTTGAACGTCTGAATCATATCTCCCCTGTCTCTCCTTTCCTCTAGGGCAGTGTTTTTCAACCTTTTTTGGGCAAAGGCACACTTGTTTCATGAAAAAAATCACGAGGCACACCACCATTAGAAAATGTTAAAAAATTTAACTCTCTGCTTATATTGACTATATATAAAGTAATTCTCTTGAATAGGAATCAAATAAACACAAAGAAAGTATTTTATAATTACTTTATTACGAAATAAAAATTATAAAAATTATAAAATACTTTATTCAGTGCGAAACCTGGGCCTGTTTGGCTGAACACAAAGCTGATATTCTGGCTGGAATCGAAGAAAGACACACACGTAGCTCTTCGTCAACAGCTCTCAGTCTCTCTCTGTATTTGGTTTTTATAGCATACAAAAATAGACAAATATACCCTCCATCCTTTTTATTAAACCACAATAGCAGTTTTTAGCGCAGGGAGCTCGCTGAATGTCCAGCGCTGCTCTTGACGCTCATAGGCTCCCTGCGCTAAAAACCACTATTGCGGTTTAGTAAAAGGGGACCATATTGTAAAATATAGACAGCAGATATAAATTCAGAACTGTGCATAGTAAGTGAAGGGAAGTTTTCATCTCTGGGAATTTACCCAGTTAACTATTAAGTTATTTGGGCAAATTCCTTTGAAAACTGTGGTAATACTGCCTCCACTTTGCTAAATTTAAAATCAAATCATTTTTCCTACCTTGTCTGGTGATTTCTGGTTGCACTTTCTTCTTCTGACTGTGCATCCAATCTTTCTTCCCTTCTATCAGCCTGTATGCTTTCTCTCCTCCACACCTCATTCCCTCCCCCAACTTTTTCTTCCTCTCTCCCTGACCTTTCTTTCTTTTTTTTCTGTTTCTCTTCTTTCCTTCCGTTTCCCTGCCTGCCCCCTTTCTTTCTTTCTCCCTGCCGTTCCCCAAGCCACTGCCACTGCCGCTGCCATCGGGGAACAGGACCCACCAATGGATAACAGGCCCCAAAGCCAACGCGGACGCATGCTCTCCCTGACGTCAATTGTGCAATCGGAGAGGAAGTTCCGCCCAGCCAGGCAGCGATTGGCTGGCCCGAACTTCCTCTCCAACTGCAGAATTGACGTCGGGGAGAGGAAGACTGTTCGGCTCGATAGATTAGATCGCCAAGACAAAGTGAGTCCTGGGTGATCGACTCACTTTGCCTTGGCGAGCTACTGGCGCCCCTGCCTCGGGCCCCCTGTCAGCTCCGGGCCCGGCGGCCCTGCGGCACACCAGGCAACATCTCGCGGCACACTAGTGTGCCGCGGAACAGCGGTTGAAAAACACTGCTCTAGGGTATACATATTCAGGGATTCCAGTCTCTCCTCATACGTCTTCTGGCGCAAGCCTCCTATCATTTTAGTCGCTCTCCTCTGGACCGCCTCAAGTCTTCTTACGTCTTTCACCAGATACGGTCTCCAAAACTGAACACAATACTCCAAGTGGGGCCTCACCAATGACCTGTACAGGGGCGTCAACATCTTCTTCCTTCTACTGACTATGCCTCTCTTTATACAGCCCAGCATCCTTCTGGCAGCAGCCACTGCCTTGTCACACTGTTTTTTCGCCTTTAGATCTTCAAACACTATAACCCCAAGATTCCTCTCGCCGTCCGTGCATATCAGCTTCTCTCCTCCCAGCATATACGGTTCCTTCCTATTATTAATCCCCAAATGCATTACTCTGCATTTCTTTGCATTGAATTTTAGTTGCCAGGCATTAGACCATTCCTCTAACTTTTGCAGATCCTTTTTCATATTCTCCACTCCCTCTTCTGTGTCTACTCTGTTACAAATCTTGGTATCATCTGCAAAAAGGCACACTTTTCCTTCTAACCCTTCAGCAATGTCACTCACAAACATATTGAACAGGATTGGCCCCAGCACCGAACCCTGAGGGACTCCACTAGTCACCTTTCCTTCCTTCGAGCGACTTCCATTAACCACCACCCTCTGGCGTCTGTCCGACAGCCAGTTTCTGACCCAGTTCACCACTTTGGGTCCTAACTTCAGCCCTTCGTTCAACAGCCTCCTATGAGGATACAATTAGATCTTTTAATTCCACGTGGGAATATTAAGCAGCAAAGCTTTGGAAAACATTATCAACTAATAGTAACCAGCAATTTAATTTTAAGTGGGAAGGACTTTGATTCACAGTTTTTCCAACTTTGTTTTTTTTCTGGACATTCTTACTATGGAGTGTTTCTGGCTTGCACAAGCAAAAAAAAAAAATCCAACAGAATTGCAGAAATGATGTACAAAAAAACCAAAGAATATGGTCCCTACATGGTCCGTATTTCGAAGAACACTCCTTTCTTCCTCAGGGGTCCTAATGTCAAAATGTAAACTAATCAAATGAGGTGTATGCATTACCAAAGAAAGTGTATTTTCTGTAAAACAGCCAATAGTGATGGTGAAGCTACCAATGGACGTATTAAAAAGTGACCTGTGAGGGGGATCGAGGAGGAACATTTAGATGCCAACTTGAATGTGGAGCCCTTCCACTCAGCTCCCTAGACCAGCTCCAGCCCCATCTGCCTTCCACTCAGCCCTCATCTCATTTCACTAGACCAGTCCAGAGCAGCAGACTCCCACCCCATGAGTGCAGCAGCCCTCATAAGCAGCGGAATCCCCTCACGAGTCCAGCAACCCCCACTGGAACTGGTGTGGGGGGGCTGAGTGGCAGGAGCTGAAGCTAGAAGGAATGGAAAGAGGTGCTGGGCCTGGAAAAAACAGAGGGTCTGGACCTGCAGGCTGCTAGACTCATGTTGGAGGGGGGCAGCTGAAACTGGAAGGAGGTAGGGGAAAGAGGTGCCAGACCCATGTTGGGTAGGGGGATAGGAGGTAGGGGATAGGAAGAGAGATGTTGGACCTGTAGGGAGGAGGAGAGGGAAGGGAAGGGAAAGAGAAGATGCTGAACCAAGGGGATGAAGGAAGTGAAATAGTGAACATATTGGTGTAAGGCTGTGCCCTAATGCACTCCCCTAACACTGTTCCTGCCATGATTTTTCTATGTAGCATTCTGTAATTTGGCTGGTTCAGTTTTCTCAGAGGAGGGGATCTTGGGGAGAGAGGGCTGTGGCTCACTGGTTCAGCTGCTGCCTCTATGTGAGATCAAATCCCAGTGCTGGGCAAGTCACTTAATCCCCCAGTGCCCACCTCTTTGAATGTCTGCTTTGGAATGCCAAAGTGACAAATAGGCAGTTTACAAGTCCCCATTCCCTTATTCTGTGAGATTTATATCAAATGACAATTGTACAGAATAGTTTCTTTTTATACTTGAATAAAATAAGTTCAATAATTATTCGAAGCTTGTTCGGATCAGACAGTTTGCAGGGACAGGGGCTGAGCTCTCAGGGACAGGGACACATTTCCCCCCACATCATTCTCGAACTCTAACAACCTCCCAGTCTTGGTTCTCCCTGTGCAGGATTCCTTGTTGGCATCTGCCGCAGTGTTTGTTGGCGGGAAAGTGTTTGTTGATTAGAAAGGAATTGGGGGAGGAGTCGAGAAGGTTGGTGATGTCACAAGGGAGAGGGCGGAGCTTCACAACAAAGGCTCTGCCCCTTATAATGCTGATTGGTCAGAATGATCTCTGGGGCGGGAAGAGGAGTGGAAGGTTCCGCCCTCTAGCAGGGAGAAGGCAGAAAGGAGGATTTCTCTGGGAGCGGGAAAAAGTGATGGGCTGAACTTTCTGCTCAACAAAGGAAAGAGTCGTCCATCTTGTGCTGGAGCCTCAAGTGCCCAGTTTCTTCTCACTCCAAGAAGCAACCTGGTCTAGAGGAAGAGCCCCAAATGGCTGCAGGAGCTTCTGCTCAGGTAGGTCTCCCCCTCCCCCACTTTTCCTGGCAGGGATGGGGGAGGGGACTTGGAATGCCACCACCACACTCCAAGGGGGCAATGGAGGGTTAAGGAGCAGCCCTGGGCTTCCATTCAGCCTCTCCTCACCTCATGGTCCAACACTCATTCATTCAAATGTGATTCTGTCCCTTATTCAACTTCTGAGTGAGTTACAGATAAAATATAATGGGAATAAAACCACCAGTAACAACGTATCTAATGTAGAACATATGGGACTAAAGTAAAGGAAGATGGGGAGGAAATGCAGTTAATATAGGAGAGACCAAAGGCTGCATTTTGACTGGTAGGAACTAGAGGAAGATTGAAATGTCAAATGGCAGATTCCTATGGGGAGAAAAGTCAGATCGTGGGAGCCCTGAATGGAGAATGCAAATGATCACTCTGCTTCAAATGGAGCCCCCTCAGATCAGGGATCGGACTTCTTTAAGAGAACTTTGACCCCACAGGGACAGAGTTGTCTTTTCAACATGTAACTTGTACTGTTTTTGCCATAATAAAAAGATTATTCTCATAAATGGCTCTTAAGAAGGCCTTTGAAGCCGTCTAGATATTCCAAAGCTCAGGAGCAACTGCTGGAAAGAGGGAACGGTAAATAATCTGCGATCTGAAGATCTTCTAAGGAGACGGGACATTTTTCAATGAATTGAGCAGATTTAGTTTGCATCGTTTTAAAAGTTATTCGTGAAATTTTATATGAAATCCTATGTTATTACATTTTACATTTAATCACTTGGCAACACATCCATGCTCCATATGTACGCCTCCCCCAACTTATGTGTATCATTTATACAATAATGGCTGATGGTGATGCTGAAGGTGTTGAGTATGTTCCTGGTTTGTGTTTCACATGCAGGTGAAGTTTGAGGACGTGGCTGTCTCTTTCTCCCAGGAGGAGTGGGAATATCTAGATGAAGGTCAGAAGGAGCTTTACAGGGAGGTGATGAAGGAGAATTATGAGACTCTGATCTCCCTAGGTAAGGACTAAAATATTTTTAACTAATATGAGACATTTTTATGCAATTACTGTGTTTATAAAAACATGATGGCAGATAAGGTCAAATGGCCCATCCAGTCTGCCCATTCACAGTATCCACTATCTCCTCCTCTCCTTAAAAGATGCCACATACCTACCCCACACTTTTTTTTGTCTGTTCGATTTATTGTGTATGTTCTCTTTTGAACTTTGCATAGTGCGGTATAGAAATCAAGTTTTCAAGTTTATTAGGATTTTATATACCGCCAATCAAGGTTATCTAAGCGGTTTTACAGTCAGGTACTCAAGCATTTTCCCTATCTGTCCCGGTGGGCTCACAATCTATCTAACGTAGCTGAGGCTATGGAGGATTAAAGGGCAAATTCTACAAGAAGCGCCCAAAAGTTAGGCACTGTTCAGCGCAATTCTAATAAAATTGGGAGCTGTTTAATGAACCACGCTGAGGCGCCCAAGAAATAGGTCAGCTCTAGGTACAAGTAAACATTAGGCGCCTAGCTGAGTGCATAAGCACGCTTAAGAGCAGTGATTCTGGAACAGGGCTCCTAACATGTAGCCATGCCCGCGCCTAACATGCTTAGCGCCTATTGTTTTGAATGCCGCCTAAATTTTTAGAGGCGCCTTGTTACAGAATCGCACTTTCTTGATAGTCACCTAGGTTTCAATCAGTGCTGATTAAAAAGCTTAATTCGGCTTGTTGTTCAATTTAGATAGTGAGCAGAGTTTTGGTTCTACCCTGCTCATAGTGTAAGGATTGATGTGCCCCCCCAATGTATGGTTGGTGGGGTTATGTTAGGTGCTCTTACAAACGCCAGGTTGGATGTACTCGCGAGGCGCGTCTTCTCCCTACCTGCCCTGCTGCAGCACACAGCCCTCCCTTCCTTTGACATCAGCGCTGACATCGGGAAGCCTTCCGGTCGGCTGTGTGCTGCGGCAGGGCAGGTAGGGAAAAGGCAGTGGCGTACCAAGGGGGGGCGGGGAGGGAGGTCCGCCCTGGGTGCAGCCTTGGGGGGGGGTGCACAGCCGGCTAGGTCCCCTTACCTTTGTGGCGCTTTCCCCGACTGACCGACAACAGGCCCGGTCCGACAAACCTCCCTGCCCTTTAGCCGTGAATCTAAATTACCTTCTTACAGCAGCTTCAATACTCCAGCTGCTGTAAGAAGGTAATTTAGATTTGCAGCTACAGGGCAGGGAGGTTTGTCGGACCGGGCCTGTTCTGTTGTCGGTCGGGCGGGAAAGCACCACGAAGGTAAAGGGCAGGGAGAGAGAAAGGGAGGAAAGGTGGAGTGGAGAGGAAAAGACGCTTAAGGGAAATGGGTAAAACTGAGGGGGGAGAAGGACGCTGAAAGCACTGGAGAAGACAAAGGGGTGGAGAAGGATGCTGAAAGGACATGGGGAAGACGGGTGGGGGGAGAAGGACGCTGAAAAGACATGGGGAAGACAGAGGGGGAGAAGGACGCTGAAAGGACATGGGGAAGACAGAGGGGAAGAAGGATGCTGAAAGGACATGGGGAAGACGGGAAGGAGAAGGACACTGAAAGGACATGGGGAAGTCAGAGGGGGAGAAGGATGCTGAAAGGACATGGGGAAGACGGGGGAGAAGGATGCTGAAAGGACATGGGGAAGACAGAGGGGGAGAAGGACACTGAAAGCACATGTGGGAGACAGAGGGGGAGAAGGACGCTGACAGGACATGGGGAAGAGAGAGTGGGGAGAAGACGCTGGCAGGGAAGAAGACAGAGATGCCAGACTATGGGGGGAGCGGAGGGAAGAAGATGGGTGCCAGACCAATTTGGAAGGGGGAGAGAAATGGAGAGGCACAGTAACAGAGCAAATGGAAGACGAAGAGAGATAGTGGATAGAAGGAATTGAATGAGAACATGAGGAAAGCAGAAACCAGGCAACAAAGGTAGGAAAAAAATTCTATTTCTTTTTTTTTTGCTTTAAGATAAAGTAGTATATTAGTTGTGTTGATAAAAATTTATAAACATTAGAGGCTCTGGTAGAAACCCATTTACAAAATATGTATTCTTCCCAATTAATAATTCCAAATAATAAAGTATTTTGCTTATTTGTAAATGAGTTTCTACCAGAGCCTTTAATTCAGTAGCATAATTAAATGAAATAACTATTTCAGAAGTTTATAGGGACTGGCGGGGATGGAGGGGAATCCTCACAGGGAAGGGTGGGGACGGAGGGGATACCTTGCGGGGATGCGTGGGGATGGAGGGATTCCTTGTGGGAATGGGTGGGGATGGGTGGGATTCCTCACGGGGACGGGTGGGACTTTGGCAGGGACGGGTGGCAATGGGTGGGATTTCTGTCCCCACGCAACTCTCTAGTCCCGAGTTCAATACCTTCACAGAAGATTCACCAGGAAGTAGACTCAAATGAGAAGCACAGCCAGAGGTGATTGCATAAAGAATATATTATAGAAATAGGCTTACAGTAAAGTAAGATTCATAAAAGTTACAATTAAGGAGAGAGCAAAGTTCCAGAGATAGAGAGATATAAGTTTTACAATTACAGAGAATGCTTCTGTGCTCTTGTGAATGAGAGAGAACACCCAAAGAAAGAGAGAGAGAGAGAGAGAAAGGGGGATGGGGAGGGTGATGTCTCAAGCTTCAGGTTCCAGTGATAGAGCAAGAGAGGGGGGTGATGCAAGAGGAGCCTTTATTAGCTTGGAATCTTATTCTAAATATAGAATCTATTGAACTTCAATAGAATCTATTGAAGTTAAGCATCCCCGTCCTTAGTAAACTGTGCTAGACTGGAGAAGAATAGACTGGAACATAAGAAGCGCCATCTCCGGATCAGACCTTCGGTCCATCAAGTCCGGCGATCCGCACACGCGGAGGCCCTGCCAGGTATACACCTGGCTTATTTTATAGCCAACCATATCTTTATATGCCTCTCTCAAGGAGATATGCATCTAGTTTGCTTTTGAAGCCTAGGACTGTCGATTCCGCAATAATCTCCCCTGGGAGAGTATTCCAGATGTCAACCACTCTCTGTGTGAAGCAGAACTTCCTGATATTAGTCCTGAACTTGTCCCCCCTTAGCTTCATTTCATGTCCTCTTGTCCGTGTCAAATTGGACAATGTAAATAATCTCTGCTCTATTTTGTCGATTCCTTTCAGTATTTTGAAGGTCTCGATCATATCCCCACGCAGTCTCCTCTTCTCAAGGGAGAACAATCCCAGTGTTTTAAGTCGATCCTCATATTCCAGTTTCTCCATACCCTTCACCAGTTTAGTCGCTCGTCTCTGCACCCTCTCCAGCAGTTTTATATCTTTCTTTAGGTAGGGAGACCAATGTTGGACGCAGTATTCCAAGTGGGGTCTGACTATTGCCCTATAAAGCGGCATTATAACTTTCTCCGATCTACTTGAGATTCCTTTCTTTATCATGCCCAACATTCTATTTGCCTTCTTTGCCGCTGCCGCGCATTGTGCCAACGGCTTCAGGGTCCTATCTATCAGTACACCCAGATCCCTTTCTTGTTCACTTTTTCCCAGAGTTGCACCTGACATTCTGTACTCGTATTCCTTATTTTTACTGCCTAAATGCATTACCTTGCATTTCTCCACGTTGAACTTCATCTGCCATTTCTCCGCCCATTTTTCTAACCGACACAAATCTCTCTGGAGTTCCTCACTGTCCTCCTGCGATCTGATTGCCCGGCAGAGTTTTGTGTCGTCTGCAAATTTGATGATCTCACTGGATGTTCCGTTTTCCAGGTCATTGATATAAATATTAAAAAGGATCGGCCCAAGTACCGAGCCCTGGGGTACACCACTAGTCACTTTCTCCCAGTCGGAGAACTTCCCATTAATGCCCACTCTCTGCTTCCTGTTATCCAGCCATTTGCCTATCCATCTTTGTATATCTCCCTCTATGCCATGGCTTTGTAGTTTCCTGAGAAGTCTTTCGTGTGGGACTTTGTCAAATGCTTTCTGGAAGTCCAAGTATATTATGTCCACCGGCTTTCCACTATCAATTTGCTTGTTTACGGTCTCAAAGAATTGGAGTAAATTCGTCAAACACGATTTCGCTTTCCTGAATCCATGTTGACTGGGTTTCATCAAGTCGTGTGTGTCCAAGTGCTATCCTTGATCAGTAATTCAATCATCTTGCCGGGGACAGACGTAAGACTCACAGGTCTATAGTTGCCCGGTTCTCCTCTCGATCCTTTCTTGAAAATTGGCGTGACGTTCGCTTTCCTCCAGTCGTCTGGTATCTGACCAGTTCTGATTGACAGTCGCATGTAATTTCCAGTATGCCTCTGACAATATGTGTGCACCTGGATACATTGTATATCCTAAGCTGTCCATCCTAAGCATCAGACATTAACACATCTTCTTAGCACCTCTTTGTACCTCTTAGCTGCAAGATGGTTTGTTACCTTTTAAGCATGATTTAATTAGGGCTGTTTGAAACAGTCTGCCTGGATGTTTTCTGTATGTGAATTCTGTGCATGAGCACTCAGGGCCTATCTGCATCCACATTCCAGAGTCAGATTGATATATTTTCCCATAGGCCTTTGCTGACATTGGTTAGGCTAACCCAATGCTAGGCTGACACATAGGTGCACTGAAATGATGATAATTGTACAAATATTTCCAATCAAATATTTTTTATTAAAATGTTACAGACATTCCTGAGTCATAAGGCATTTATTTGTACAATGGAGGCACATTACAAATCAGATAGTAGAAATGCAACTTCCCTGACTCAAAATTCCATTCTGCTAGGTTCACTTATATATACCTAATATATGATGACATTTTACTGCCTGCATATAATTGGTCAAGAATACTTGATACCATCTAAGGCGCTTGCATGCATATTGGGGGAGTATCTTTCCCCCTCACACAAGAATTCCTAAAAGTTACATTTTAATACTAGCTTATCTGATAAAGAAAAAGTATTACAATATAATCTACTTTCAGAGGAAATATTATCCATACACACAGCTTTAAATAATTTCTCCTTAAAAGTCAAAATGCTGCTCCCATTTTACTGAGTCACTTAAGAGCATGCACTGAGAGAAGGGGAGTGGCCAATCCACTCCCACAAAACCTACATTTTCCTATATGAATCCTCTAGTACAATTTTTAGAGGTAATTATATTTCAATCTGAACCCATTAATAGTTTGCTAAAATTTAATTCTTCGTATTTGCATTTTGTATATTCAATTATCATTTCTAACTTTACCCTGCAAAAAAAGGAGAGGGAACCCCCTCCCCTGGAATGTAATCTCTCTAGTAAGAAGAAAGGTCCATCTCTTGTGGTATGCAGACTATGCCTGCTAGGAGTGTCCCTAGAGCAGTGCACAAGTCTAAACCAAGCTCCACTCAAATATCCCCTTTTAAAGCACAAATTGAGTCAATAGATGAATTACCTTCTTTGTCCTGTAGAGGGAGCGGGAGAGTAGGAGTGCAGGATTCCCATCCCCCACTGAAGCCCAGGGTGATTGACCAGAAATGATCTCCACCTGAGGGTTTGGGGCGGGGCTGCAGACTGCTATCCCTGAGATCCAAACTACTTGAGAGGCAGAAGCAGCAGGAACTGGGGCAGGACAGGCCACAGCACTCAGGGCTGAGAGCTCTGGATATCAGCCAAACTCCGGAATCCATGGAGCTGATAGAGGCTGGTGAAGATATGCCTCTTGGTTTGTTGGAAGAACCACATGATATGGAGCTGGAAATAAACCCTGAGACAAATGCTGAATTGCCTTGTGAAATCCAACCCATGGAGGTATGCTGTATGAAAGCCAAGTGACTGACTCTGTTGCTGTGAGTAATTAAAGTTTGTTTTTCTAATTGCTTGCAAGTGCTGGATACTTCAAAGCCAGCTGAAGAGTAAAGAAGTTTTGTTGGAACTGTGCAAGACTTGTATTTTTGATATTTGTTTTTTTTTTCCTTTCTGGAAGTTTGTGGTTCTTTCCCTGGTGGGGGAAAGTGAACTGTTTTTCAGTCCCAGACAGTGGGGTTTGCCCTGTGATTCATGTGGTGAGATAGAGGGCCTATTTTGGCAGAATAATATATCACGGAGCCACTGTCTGACCAGCATGTTGCTGCTGATGAAGCCAGTGCAGTTACACTGACTTGTGCTGAATTGGTGCAGCACTAAAGTTTGTTTGTTTGTTTGCTTTGAATTTTGGAAGTTTTTCTTTCTTTTGTTTTACATGCTTTTGGACTGTGAATTAATGTGGACTCTACTCTGTTGGGGAGGATTTCCTTTGGATATTTTTGAACTATTTTCATTTTGATACTCCCACAGAGACTAATGACTTATTCAGTTTTGCCATATTGACATTGAGCCTATGATAATAAGCAGAATCATCCTGACAAGCTTTCTGTTTATTTTTACTGTGAAGAATAAAGCTCAAGTTTATTGTGGAAAAGAACTTACCTGGTGCGGTGGTGTCCTTAATCTAAACGCTTTATTATTTTTCCTTGTGCTGCCCGCAGCGGCTCACAAGAGGTTTTTCTTGTACCGGTGGCCCAAGACACCTTGCCCTGAGGCTGCTGGTTACACTCTATAGCAACCAGGTCAAAGGCCAAACCTTATCTGCCACAGGTCTCTGGAGACCAGACTGGGCACACATTGAAACTTCATAAAATTAAGCTATAGCCTGCCTTTATCTTCTCTTCAACAGAGCTTATCTATTAATTCTAGTGACCCGAGAGAAGGCCTACTCCTGTTTCCAGTGACCTCAGCACAAAACACATATTTAGGTCAATATATTATCTGGTTTATGTTCTGGCTTATCCAATAGTAATTTTATAGAGCCACTCATAAAGCCTTCTCTTGGATAAGACCCTGTCTTATCAATATATATCCCTCACTAGTAAAATCCAAAGTGATTAGAAGACAGCGTAGTGGCTATTTTATATTTCATGCTTGCCTATTTCACCACATATCTGTCCATTTTTAATAGGCTGCCACGCCCAGCTTCAAAAGGGCCACATCAATAGGTGCCTCCGAAATAGGTGCCTAACTTTAGGCGCTGGCTACAGAATTTGGGCCTAAGTGACTTACCTAGGGTCACAAGGAGTAGCGTGGGGTTTGAACCCATAACTCCAGGGTGCTGAGGCTGTAGCTTAACCACTGCGCCACATGCTCCTCCATAAATATCTGACCCTTCCCCTGGAATTGGTTGGTGTTGAACCAGGTCTTTCCTTCTGTGAGGAGTCGTGGATTTGGCCTAAGACGCCAAATATGACTTTTAATTAGCACTCCACACTTTCTGAGGAAAGGACCACCTTGAGCACAGCTGAGGTTCAGGAGATTTAACGAAGGCAAACAGATAACTTGGCTACAAAGCATATTTCTTAGAAAGAGAATAAATTTCCACCACTGTGACACTCAGACTGGAATTAGAAACATAGAAGATGATTGATAGCAGAAAAGGGCCATGGCCCAACAAGTCTGCCCACTCTAATGACCCACCCCCTAATTTCTTCCATGAAGTGATCTCACGTGCTTATCCCATTTTCTCTTAAAGTCCAGCACGCTGCTGGCCTCAATTGCCTGCACTGGAAGACTATTCCAATGATCAACCATCCTTTCGGTGAAGAAATACTTCCTGGTGTCACTATGAAATCTCCCACCCCTGAGTTTCAACGGATGTCCTCTTGTTGCCGTAGGCCCTTTAAGAAAAAAGATATCCTCTTCTATCTCAATACGACCCGTGACATATTTGAACGTCTCAATCATGTCTCCCCTCTCTCTACGTTCCTCGAGTGAGTATAACTGAAACTTACCCAGCTGTTCCTCATACGGGAGATCCTTGAGTCCTGAGACCATCCTGGTGGCCATTCGCTGAACCGACTCAATTCTCTACACATCTTTTTGATAATGTGGTCTCCAGAATTGTACACAATATTCTAGATGAGGTCTCACCATGGATCTGTATAACGGCATTATAACTTCGGGCTTCCGTCTGACGAAACTTCTTTGGATACAACCCATCATTTGTCTATCCTTGGATGAAGCTTTCTCCACTTGATTGGCAGTCTTCATGTCTTCACTAATGATCACTCTCAAGTCCCGTTCTGCTGCATTTCTTGCTAAGGTCTCCCCATTTAGGGTGTAAGTTCTGCATGGATTTCTGCTGCCAAGATGCATGATCTTACACTTTTTAGCATTAAAACTTAGTTGCTAAGTTGAGGACCAATGTTCCAGCAAGAGTAGGTCCTTCATCATACAGTCGGGCACTGTGCTTTTGCCTACTATGTTGAATAGTTTGGTGTCATCGGCGAATAATGTAATTTTCCCTTGAAGCCTCTGAGCCAGGTCCTTTACGAAGATATTAAATAGGATCGGACCCAAGACCGAGTCCTGCGGCACTACACTGATCACTTCTGATGTTTCGGAGAGAGTACTGTTCACCACCACCCTCTGAAGTCTACCACTGACCAGTCTTTTACCCATGCAGTTAATGTTTCTCCTAATACCATCGAACTCATCTTGCTCAATAACCTGCGGTATGGGCAAGATGAGTTTGATAGGATTAGGAGAAACATTAACTGCCATGGATAAAAGACTGGCTCAGAGGGTGGTGATGAACGGTACTCTCTCTGAAATGTCAGAAGTGATCAGTGGAGTGCCGCAGGGCTCGGTCTTGGTTCCGATCCTATTTAAGCAAAATAGATTCCTAACCCCAGAGCCAAGAATAAATATATGTGAATCACAGTTTTATGCATTCTGTTGTAGATAGCTCTTATGGAGGTGAGTAGGCAGGAGTTGGTCATAGTTAGGCTCTCTCTACCTGCTTTTACATTTTTAAACATTTGTAGAGCAGGTTTTTAACTGGTATCTAAAAATCATATACAAAGAGGCCATTTTAAGCTTTTGATGGTATGTCAAGCTGTATCTGCTGTACATTACCTTGGGTG
This sequence comes from Geotrypetes seraphini, assembly GCF_902459505.1. Lineage (NCBI taxonomy): Eukaryota > Metazoa > Chordata > Amphibia > Gymnophiona > Dermophiidae > Geotrypetes > Geotrypetes seraphini. The sequence continues at coordinate 514,692,662 of NC_047085.1, read as the reverse complement.
AATCTCTTCATAAAGACGATTAATACATCCCAATAAATAAATGAAATTCATCATAACTGATCCTTTGAACCTGCTGCATATTTTTCTTTGAATAAAAGAGAAGTATAACTGAATTTTCATGTTTGTTCCTAGAAACAGGCTCTGTAAGGATAAGTCCTGATCTGTTATCGTGGATTAAACAAGACGGAGAGGCAAATATCCAGGATCCCCAGGAGTTAGGAGAGAGAGAAGTTAGACATCCAGACACGGGTGAGTAACGAATACTCTAAGAATGATATGGGCTAATAACGCTATACAGAATAAGAGGAGGTATTACGGAGTACTGGTGAGCAATAACTACAGTATATGGAGGTCTTAGAGTACAGCTGAGTAATAATAACTATAGAGAGTAAAACCAATGACTTATCTGTACGGAGAGCAGTATGGCCCAAATTCTGTAAGTAGCACTGTGTCAGTGAGGAAGAGGGAGCCAGCCCAAAGATAACACCACATCGATCGCACCGCAGACCGGTGGTTGAAGAACATTGCCCTAGAGCACATGTTAAATTGTACATGGAGACTTCAGCTTTGGCTTAAGGTTATGAATTCAGCAAATGAAATGTGAATAATCTGTTGCATAATACACCCCGTTCCCAACTCTCAGGAAAAGAGTATCAAAGAGAACATTTATGTTTGCTGTTCAGCAGAGCAAATAGCCATTTTGGGTCGCACTACACTGACATCATCACGTCATCATCAGTATGCACCCAGGTGAAACAGACACAGCACTGAAGCAATGCTGGGCATAGAGAATGACCCGGGGAGGAAAAAAATCTGGTTGCTGCAGGAACATGGATAAGGCCATTCACCGCCCCATGGAGTGGTGAATGACCCTGTCCCCGCAGTTAAGTGAGGGAACGCATGCAAGATATTTCTCACCCCTTGCAATCGTGCGGACCAGCAGCCCCCTCCCTCCCTCGCATTCGCTGTGGTCCGGACATCTCTCTCCCTTCCCCTCACCTTCTCTGGCGATTTTCTAATCTAATCTAATATTTGTGTATCGCGTACACCTAAACAAGCTCTAGGCGACTTGAGAAAAGGAAAGGAAAAGGGTTAGGGTGGAAGGAAGCAGAAGAAAGGGGACAGGAAACATAAAACTTAAGCGAATTAACTAAAGGTCAGGTGCTTATGATGATCCTAGAAGAATTAGTCGTCAAAGAGTGAAGTTTTCAGTTTCTTTTGGAATAGGGTATGATTGGTTTTCGTTCTTATAGTCTCTGCGAGATCATTCCAGATTTTGAATCCGAGGAAGGTGAACATGGACTGGAAGATTCTTTTGTACTTGAGATTTTTTGTCGAAGGGAGGTTCAGTTGGATTCTGTTGAGAATTCTGCGTGAGTTGGACCATGCATCATTTAAGAGTTTGATGTGTGGTCCTGCTGAGTTGCCATATTTAATGCGATGCATGATACTGGCTGTTTTGAATTTTATACGAGCTGTGATGGGCAGTCAATGAAGATGTTTGCGGTAGGTTGAGATGGAATCGTATTTTTTCAGGCCGAAGATGAGTCTTACTGCAGTGTTTTGGATAAGTTGCATTTTGCGCGATAAGGGTGGCGTTGACTCCCAGGTAGTAGAAGTTGTAGTAATCCAGTTGGGATAGAATCATCATCTGGCAATGGTGGCAAAGTGATGCTGGTGGAAATATGGCCTGATGAGTCTTAGCTGTTTCATGGTGAAGAGGGCTTTCTTTCGAAGATGGGATACTTGAGGTTCCATGGATAATGTGGAGTCTAGTATACAGCCCTAGAATTTTAGAGGTTTTTTCTATCGTAAGTATGGTGCCTGATGCTTGTTGGACATTGTGGAAATAGAGGACCTTGGTTTTGGTGATGTTTAGTTTTAGTTTTTGAGCAGTTGCCCATGCTTGGATTTTTTCTGTATTATCAGAGATTTTATATATTATCTGATTTTCTGTATTAGGAGCAAGATGTCATCCGCGTATGACATTATGCTCTCATCTTCAAGTTGGATGTCTCCAAGTGAGCTCATGAATTGAATTTGAGAAGGTAGTGGTCAGACTAGGGCAGGGGGAGGCAATTCCGGTCCTCGAGAGCCGGAGCCAGATCAGGTTTTCAGGATCTCCACAATGAATATGTATGAGATGGATTTGCATGCACTGCCTCCTTGAGATGCAAATCTATCTCATGCATATTGATTGTGGATATCCTGAAACCTGACCTGGCTCCGGCTCTCGAGGACTGGAATTGCCTACCACTGGACTAGGGAATAAGGGACCATTTGATATTTGCGGTGAGGTTGGCGGGGGTAGTAGCGAGTAAGTCATGTGTCCTTTTTCGTGAATTGGGCCTGAGGGCACGATAGTGATTTGACAGTCTTCAAGTAGGGACCTGAGTTTAGAGACATCGTTATTGTTGGTCAGTTCGAGAGGTAGGTTGGCATCTCCTATGATGAGCAGGTTGGTGTGTTGGCATGCCAGGTTTGCTATTATTTCTAACAGTTTGGAGACTGTGTTTGAGTGGGGGTTTGGGGGCCTGTAGATCAGAAGAATTCCTAGGTTGTATAGCGTGGAGTTGGGTTTATCCTCTAGTTTGCAGGTTATGTATTCCCGATGTGGGTGGATGGCTGAGTCCAATTCTGTGATGGTCTCTGTAGGTTATTGCTAGTCCTCCTCCTAGGGATCTGGAGTATGTTGTATCCTTGCGGGCACAGGTACGGAAGTTCTGGGCTATTTTGTTCTTCAAGCCACGTTTCTATGTTATTGGTTGTGATTAGTTCATTTAAGAGGAGCAGTTTATTTGTTACTGACCTTGCGTTAACATACATGCCTGGGATTGAGGTGGCAGTTTTGATGTGATGTTTGCTTTGCGAGGGATTTTTTTCCTTTATTGTTCTTTTTGCGTTTGTTCCAAAGAATGGGTATGATCTTCTGGTGGTGTCCCTGTGTGTGTTCGTTTGTTGTTGTGTGGGGTGCCATGAGGTGGTGGGTTGCAGCAATGCAGTTGATATTGTAACCACACTGCAGCCCTAGACCAGGGCTCAGAAGCGCCCTCCGAGGTTACCAACGAAAGTACAATAGCGTGTGATCAAGGCTAGAGTCACCCTGCAGGTTTTTCACAAATCTTAATCAATAACTCAAATACGGTGGGTAGAATGAAAAAAATGAAAACGTTTACTTGTTCAAAATATAAGTCAAAAATAGCATATAGCTCAAAGTAATCAACCAATGTCCCAACTGGAAACAAAATAAAGTCAGAGGAAACTCTTGACAGCCTTCAGGATTTGTATTCCTCAAGAAACAGTTCTCTCAGTGTCATATTACAACTTTCTTTTCTCAAAAGTCTGGTAAGTTCTTAGCTTTCAGCAGTTCCCAGAGATGATCTTACCCACTCCAATTCTCTAGGCAAACACATACAAAAATCAAGCCTCCAGCCTGCAAAACTGTGGCAGGGCTGGGTGAAGTTTGCCATCAAAAGCACACAAAACCGCTTTCAAACTTCCCTCCCAGGTGTTGGCAAGCTTCTCCAGTACAGAAAAGACTTTGTCAGTGACTAGGAGCAGAAAAAGGAACCTAGCCCCAACAATAAGAAAGAAAAAACTCACAATGATTCAGCACAGGCTGAGTGCACTGCTATATAGTAACGATAGGATTTGCGAGATTGGGGTTCTCATTTTGAGATCTGTGTGTCAGGGTTCTTCTCTTGGTGTATGTTGTAGAGATCAGTCGTCGCCTTTCCGTCGCCTCCCAAAGGATCGCACTAAGGTGCTTTAACAATATTGTTTAAATGTTGTCAAACTTTCAGAATTTGCAAATTTTTTGCTCAGAATTCCGCCAGGATTAATCAGTAGTTCAGATAGCGTAGCTGGTTTTAAGAAAGGTTTGGACAAATTCCTGGAGGAAAAGTCCATAGCCTGTTATGAAGACAGTGGCATGGAATGTTGCTACTCTTTGGGTTTGGGCCAGGTGCTAGTGACCTGGATTGGCCTCCGTGAGAATGGGCTACTGGCCTTGATGGACCATTGGTCTGACCCAGTAAGGGTATTTTTATGTTCTTATTTTTGGGAATTATGGCCTATGTCAAGTTTTTATTTTACAAGATGATTCATGGTCTTGCCTTGAGTTGAGTTGATTATTGAAGTTCCTCTTTGTTCAGCTCCAAAACATTGAAAATACAGCTATTAAGACTTTTATGGGAGATTTTGCCTTTTTCTCCACTCCAGAAGGAAGCCCGTTGGCTACCATATTTTTATCGAGCCAAATTGAAGATGTTGGTTTTGACACACACAGCCTTTTACTGAGGTTTCTTGGGCAACTTTTTGATCCCTTATCGTCCCACACACACTTTAAGATCCCAGAACCAGAACCGTCTTATCCTGTCTCTGTCACGAGCCAAATTGGATCCTACTAGACTAGAGGATCAACGTTCCTTTATAGGGCACCAGCCATGTAGAACTTTCATGTTTTTATATGTCAATGTATAATAAATTATCCCAGGACAAGCAGGCATGATATTCTCACATGTGGGTGACGTCATCTACGGAGCCCCGATGCGGAAGCATTTTCAAGCAAACTTGATTGAAGATTTAAGTTTGCTCTGCTGCTCCACGCATGCGTGCCTTCCTGCTCCACTAGGGGGTGCATCCCCTCGTGGTCTCCAGTTCAAAATTTTCCGCTGAGCCTAGAAGTCATGTGTTTTCTGGCTCTGCCCCAACTGCCTTCTAGCACTGCAATTTTTTCTTGTTTTTCTCGATTTACTCGCTGTGCGCGAGTTTTTTTCTTGTTTTAACTGTTCCTGCTTCGTTTTTCACCGACCCGGAGGCTTCCGGGTCCCCGTGGCCGCGTTGCTATTCGAGCCGCGGCCAGTTTCGAGTCTATGTCCCGGCCTTTGACCGGCTTTAAAAAGTGCTCCCGGTGCGAGCGGCTTCTTTCCATCACAGACCCGCATCGCCGGTGCATCCTCTGCCTGGGGGCCGCTCATCCAACCGACTCCTGCCCCCAGTGCGCTACTTTCCAGAACCGGGCCCTCCGTCGAAGGAAAGCCCGCATGGCGGATCTTTTTGCCCCGGACCAACCCTCTACCTCGGCCTCGAGGTCGGCCCCGGCCTCGGCCCCGGCCTTGACCTCGGCCCCGAATACCTCGGCATCGCCTCGAGACTCGAACCCGAAGTCCTCGGGACAACAGAAAACCTTGGCTCCGGGTAAGTCCCCTCTTCCCTCTTCAGGTTCTGTACCAGCAAAGAAACCGGCCTCGGGGACACCGGCGACGCATGGCGGAAGTCCCATGCTTACAGCCCCGGCGAAACCCTCCAAGCCTTCGGGCCGTGCCTCCACCACACGGGAATACTCTGATACGAGGTCGCCCCCGGTGGAGTACACCGAGGCAGTGGACATGCCCTCGTTGCTGTCCGTGCCCATTTTCCAGGACCTACTCCGAGCGATGATCTCATCGGAGCTGGCCGCTGCAATGGCCCATTTGCAACCGGCCTCGACCTCGACCCCGCATGTGCCAGACCAGCCTGAGCCTCGCGTCGAGCCACCTCGAACAAAAGCGCGCAAGCTTCGCCGCATTCCATCCTCCTCGGACTCCTCACCGAGGCACCCGAGGCGCTCTTCCCTCCTCAGACCGCCGCGGTGCAAAACGTCGTGCTAAAACGACAGAAACCTCGAACCGCCGTACCTCCAAGAAGGCCCGGGGTTCCCCCACTCTATGAGGCCGTTCACCTACACCTCGTACGGGACCGCTAAGGGTGGCTGAGTTATCACTCTCCAACCCGCGCATCCTCCGAACTCCCCCTCGGACGGGGACTCCGATCCGAGGTTGTAGGTCTTCACCGAGGGAGTCCGAGTCGAGGTCACCGATTCGACACCGATCGGTACCTCGAACCCCGACATCGTCTCCGAGGGGCTCCTCGAGACGTCGGAGATCTACGACCCCGGAACACTTTCACAGTACTTCCCCGGTCTCGGAGCGTGGATCGGAGCAGGAACCTCGATACTTGAGGGAAGCCTCCCCATCCTTCTCCACCCGACGGAGGTCTCGTTCACCGACCCTGCACGGGGCCTCAGGAACATCTCGCCCATCCTTCACTCGCTTTGTCCAGGACATGGGCCACGCTTTGGACTTAGACCTCCAGTCCGACTCCAGATACTCTAAGGAATACCTAGCGGAGCTGGATATGCCCTCACTGCCCAGAGAGTCCCTCCGCTTACCGCCTAACCCGGTACTCCAACAGGCCTTCTTCAGGAACCTGGAGACCCCCTACATGGTCACAGCCGTACCCTCCAAAATGGAGGCCAAGTACCGCACAGTACCCTTCGAACAACCACAGCTCTCCCACCAGTCGCTGCTAGTAGAATCCTCCTTGAAAAAGGCCCACCCATCTCGGGTCTCAGCCGCGGTCCCCCCAGGCCGAGAAGGCCGAACCCTAGACAAGTTCGGCAGGAGACTATACCAAAATGCCATGATGGCCTCTAGGGTGCAAAGCTACACTTTCACCTTCACATCCTACCTCAAACACCTCATTGGACTATTGAGAGCCTTTGAGACTGACCTACTGGCCTCCCGCCGAGGAGCGTTTGGCCTGCTTTTAGAGTCCCTCTCCAACCTGCGCCTCCATCTATTCCACGCGGCCTACGATGGGTTTGAACTCTCCTCCAGAGAGGCGGCCTTTGCTATCGCCATGCGCCGCCTAGCCTGGCTGCGCCTGGTCGACATGGTCCCCAACTTACAGGACCGGTTGGCTAACCTCCCTTGCGTGGGTAAAGAACTGTTCGATGACATTATCGAGGCGGCTACAAAACGCCTCTCCGAACACGAATGCTCGTTTGCCTCCCTCGTGTGGCAAAAGCCTAAACCGGCTGCGGCCAGGCTGTTCAGGGCCCCTCCGCGCCGCTACCCACAAAAATCCACTCCCGCCTTCTCGCGGCCTCCACCCAGGCGTCCGCAAGCACACCACTGGGCCATGCCCAAGTCCCAACCGCCTGCGACTACCAAACCATCCCCGTCCTTTTGACGGGAGTCGCGGAAGGGGGCGGGCCCCCTCCGCCATAGTCCCAGGCCCTCTTCCCATCGGGGGTTGCCTCAAAGCCTTTTACCCTCGCTGGGAACAAGTCACATCGGACGCATGGGTCCTTGGCGTGATCTCATCAGGATACTCTCTCAACTTTCGAGCCATTCCTCCAGACAACCCCCCAAGGAATTGCCCTCCCAACCGGACGCAGCTACCCCTACTCCTCTCCGAGGCTGGAGATCTGCTTCGCCTCAGGGCAGTGGAGGAGGTTCCCCCCGACCAACGGGGGAAGGGCTTCTACTCCCGTTACATCCTGGTACCGAAAAAAACGGGAGACCTACGCCCAATACTAGACTTGAGACGCCTCAACAAATTTCTAATACGGGAAAAATTTCGGATGCTTTCCCTACCGACCCTCTACCCCCTGATCGACGAGGGCGACTGGCTCTGCTCCCTCGATCTGAAGGAGGCGTACACACATGTCCCAGTACACCCCGCTCACCGCAAGTTCTTGCGTTTTCAAGTAGGGGACTGGCACCTACAATACCGAGTCCTCCCCTTCGGCCTAGCATCATCACCTCGGGTCTTCACCAAGTGCCTCGTGCTGGTCGCAGCAACCTTACGTTCCCAGGGTCTCCAGGTATTCCCCTACCTGGACGACTGGCTAATCAAAGCCCCGTCCAGGGAAGGGGTTATCTCAGCGACCCAACAGACTATTACCTACCTACAAAGTCTGGGGTTCGAAATAAACTTCCCAAAATCCCAACTACGTCCCTCGCAGTCCCTACAGTTCATCGGGGCCATGCTGGATACGGTTCGCCTCCGTTCCTTCCTCCCCCCTCCGCGCCTAGAGGTGTTAGTAAGTCTGAGTCGAAGGATCTCTCTGCTGACCTCGGTATCAGCCCGACAGATGATGATTCTCCTAGGCCACATGGCCTCCACCGTCCATGTCACACCCTTCGCCCGCCTCCATCTGAGAATCCCTCAATGGACCCTGGCCTCTCAATGGCGTCAAGACCGGGACTCGATCCACCGTCCCGTGACAGTGACTCCTTCCTTGCAAAGATCGCTCCGCTGGTGGGCCGACTCTTCAAATCTTTCCAAAGGTTTACTCTTCCTCGCCCCTCATCACAGCAAGGTTCTCACCACGGACTCGTCAGAGTACGCTTGGGGAGCCCATCTGGACGGCCTACGCACGCTGGGCATGTGGTCAGCGGAAGACCGCCACTGTCACATCAACGTGCTAGAGCTCCGGGCCATCTGTCTCGCAGCTGTAGCCTTTCAACATCTGCTCCATGACCGGGTGGTCCTCATCCGAACCGACAACCAGGTAGCAATGTACTATGTAAACAAACAAGGAGGAACAGGGTCTTGGTCCCTCTGTCGGGAAGCCCTGCGCCTCTGGAAATGGGCAATCTCCAACAACACCTTCCTTCAAGCGGTGTACATACAAGGAGAACAAAACTGCCTGGCGGACAGACTCAGCCGCCTCCTCCAGCCACACGAGTGGTCACTGCACTCTCAAACCCTACGACAAGTGTTCAAACAGTGGGGGACACTTCAAATAGATCTGTTCGCATCCCCCCACAATCACAAACTGCCCTCTCTTCTGCTCCCGGGTGTACTCCCCGGACCGGCTCGAGGCCGACGCCTTCCTCCTCGACTGGGAGGGAAGGTTCCTGTACGTGTTCCCGCCATTCCCTCTGATCCTGCGGACGCTTGTACACCTGAAAACAGTACAAGCCACCCTGATCCTGATTGCTCCTCGCTGGCCACGCCAGCCTTGGTTTTCCCTTCTACTTCAACTCAGTGTCAGAGATCCACTGCCTCTGCCTCGGTTTCCCTCTCTACTATCACAGGGTCAGGGTTCGCTGTTACATCCCAATCTTCAATCTCTTCATCTGAATGCTTGGTTTCTTTCCCCCTGACTTCTCTCCCCGTGTCTCAATCAGTCAAGGAGATATTGGAGGCCTCTAGAAAGACCTCAACGAGAACCTGCTACTCCCAAAAGTGGACCAGATTCTCAGCCTGGTGCTCCTCTCACAGCCAGGACCCGGTGTCGGTCCCCATCCCCCTGGTCCTGGACTATTTACTTCAATTATCTCACTCCAGCCTAAAGACCAACTCCATTCGAGTACACCTCAGTGCGATTGCGGCCTTTCCCCAGCCCCTGGAAGGGAAAGCCCTCTCGCTCCATCCCTTAGTCTCTCGCTTCATGAAGGGTCTCCTGAATGTCCACCCTCCTCTCAAACCTCCTCCGGTGGTTTGGGACCTCAACGTGGTTCTGGCTCAACTAATGAAACCTCCATTTGAGCCACTAGACAAATGCCATCCAAAATTCCTCATTTGGAAGGTAATTTTCCTGCTTGCGCTCACTTCCGCTCGGCGGATTAGTGAGTTACAGGCTCTGGTAGCGGACCCACCCTTCACGGTATTCCATCACGACAAGGTGGTACTCCGCACTCATCCAAAGTTCTTGCCTAAAGTAGTGTCTGATTTTCACCTCAATCAGTCCATTGTCTTGCCTGTGTTTTTTCCCAAGCCCCACTCTCATCCCGGAGAGGTGGTGCTCCACACTCTTGACTGTAAGAGAGCGTTGGCCTTCTACCTCCAACGCACTCAGTCACACCGGAAAGTCCCACAATTGTTTTTGTCCTTCGACCCAAACAGGTTAGGTCACCCAGATTCCAAGCGCACCTTGTCCAACTGGTTGGCCGATTGCATCTCCTTCTGCTACGCTCAGGCTGGTCTCGCGCTGCATGGTCGAGTAACGGGACACAAAGTCCGAGCAATGGCAGCCTCCGTAGCGTTCCTCAGGTCCACACCTATCGAGGAAATCTGCAAGGCTGCCACGTGGTCTTCGGTTCATACTTTCACCTCCCACTACTGTCTGGACTCACTGTCCAGGAGCGATGGATGGTTCGGCCAATCGGTTTTGCGAAATCTATTTGCTTAAATTGCCAACTTCCCTCCATCCCTTTTCAGTTAGCTTGGAGGTTACCCACATGTGAGAATATCATGCCTGCTTGTCCTGGGATAAAGCACAGTTACTTACCGTAACAGGTGTGATCCAGGGACAGCAGGCATATATTCTCACAACCCGCCCACCTCCCCGAGGTTGGCTTCTTTGCTAGTTAAGTGAACTGGAGACCACGAGGGGATGCGCCCCTAGTGGAGCAGGAAGGCACGCATGCGTGGAGCAGCAGAGCAAACTTAAATCTTCAATCAAGTTTGCTTGAAAATGCTTCCGCATCGGGGCTCCGTAGATGACGTCACCCACATGTGAGAATATATGCCTGCTGTCCCTGGATAACACCTGTTACGGTAAGTAACTGTGCTTTCTCCGTGGACAGCAGGATAGTCAGCCACATATGGGTGTTTCAAGTTTATTTGATTAAACGCCTATCCAAAATACTAAGCGTTGTACAATAATAATTAAAACATTGACAAAAGTACACAGAGACTAACATCTTAACATACTTTGTGGTTTGTTTGTTTTTTTTGTTAATCTATAAGGACACAATAGGAAAAAAAGGGGGGAGAACTGCAATATTTATTAAGAAAAGATAAAGCAAAGGAAAAAAACAATGGGAGGGGAAATCAAGAGTTGCTGGACTCCTAATTTGCGAATAAGCTCTCCAATTGCTCAGAGAGATTTTTTTTATTTTTTTTTTTCTCTGAGCACGTGCAGTGCCCGGGCCCCACCCATTTCCCCCCGCTTCCCCCTAATCCCCAGGATGTTCCTAGGTGTGGCCGGGTCGGCCGTATGGGGAGGCGGGTGGGTTGTGTGGCTGACTATCCTGCGTTATAGGTAAGTAACTACACTTTTTCCTAGGACAAGCAGGATGAGTCAGCCACATACGGGTGACTCCCTAGCTGAGGGATGTACCGAGTGGACCTGCACCTTAGTGCTCTGGCATCCTTCGCCTGGCTGTGGAGGCCGAGCCGGGCAGGGTAATCAGGCGAAGCAGGTGAAGTTGTGGAAACAAGGTTTTTGATAAAGCGCTGTGTTAACTGAGCAATAATACAGAACAGTGAAACTGGTCATAGAAACATAGAAATAGACGGCAGATAAGGGCCACGGCCCATCTAGTCTGCCCACCCTAATGACCCTCCCCTACCTTTGCCTAGTGAATAGAGCCTACGTGTCGATCCCATTTGGCCTTAAAATCAGGCACGCTGCTGGCCTCAATCACCTGCAGTGGAAGATTATTCCAGCGATCAACCACCGCGCAGTTTCCCACCCCTGATTTTCCACGGATGCCCTCTTGTTGCCGTGGGACCATTGAAAAAGAAGATATCTTCCTCCGCCTCGATACGGCCCGTGAGATACTTGAACGTCTCGATCATGTCTCCCCTCTCTCTGCACTCCTCGAGCAAGTATAGCTGCAGTTTGTGTAACCTTTCTTCGTACGGAAGATCTTTGAGTCCCGAGACCATCCGGGTGGCCATTCTCTGAACCGACTCCAATCTCAGTACATCTTTGCGATAATGTGGTCTCCAGAATTGCACACAGTATTCCAGGTGGGGCCTCACCATGGATCTATACAATGGCATAATGACTTCCGGCTTACGGCTGACGAAACCCCTGCGTATGCAACCTAGGATCTGTCTTGCCTTGGATGAGGCCTGCTCTACCTGACTGGCAGCCTTCATGTCCTCACTGACGATCACCCCCAAGTCCCGTTCTGCTACCGTTCTTGTTAGGATCTCACCATTAAGAGTATAAGTCTTGTATGGATTATGGTTGCCTAGGTGCATGACTTTGCATTTTTTAGCATTGAAGCCAAAAAATGCAAAGTCAATAACAATCAATGAACAGCGAGAAACCAACTGGTCAACAGTGACAATTCGTACTTGCATGTGAGAATTCATACTTGCATATTCCACATTCAGTCTAGACAGGAGTGCTGGAAGACCTACTTAATCAATATCTATAACACCCTACTTGATCAGTGTTTGTCGATATTTATAATCCCCTAATTGATCAGTGTTTGTCAAGGCTGTGCTAGTAGTTGCTTTCCCTCCCGGGAGGGAAGAGCCACTTCCAAGACTGCTCGGCCGACTTCCAAGACTGCTCGGCTGAAAGCATTTGGAGCGTGGAATGCACTGTTGAGGCAGTAGTGCTTGGTGAAGGTGTGCATGGAGGACCAAGTGGCTGCATTGCAGATGTCCCCTATTGGTGTGTGGTGCAGATGAGCCGTTGTGGTGGCTATGGCTCTGCGCTGGTGGGCGTGGGCTCCCACCTGCGGTTGACGCTGCGCTCTTCTATAGGTGAAGGGGATGCACTTGGATATCCAGCGCGAGAGCCTGCGTTTGGTGGCCGGCAGTCCTGTCTGTTGTGGTCGTAGGAGACGAACAATTGAGGCTTGTCTGGTCTGTTGCATAGTCAGGGCCCTCACACAGTCCAGGAGGTGTTGCTGAGGTGGCTGTGTGCCTCCCTGTGGGGAGATGTAGAGTGCCGGGAGGCACGCTGAAACCACCTTCGGCAAGAATCGGGAGTGGGTTCTGGGTACCACCCTGTTCTCATGGAGGAGTGTGTCGGGGTGTGATGGACCAGGGCTTGGATCTCGCCGATACATCTGGCCGACGCGATGGAGGTCACGGTTTTCCCGGCCAGGAATACGGGATCTGCCTCTTCCAGAGGTTTGAGGGGTCGAGGTGAGCTGATGCGGCATCAAGTTGAGGTCCCATCCGGGCGGTGGTGGTCTGACCGGTGGGTGCAGATTGGACAGTCCCTTCATGAAATTGTGTGATTACAGGATGCCTCGACGCTGGTTTGTTGTCTAGGCCAGTGTGGTATGCCGCAATTGCACTTAGGTGGACCTTGATGGAAGTGAGTTTTAGGTCCCATTGAGATAAGCTCAGTATGTACTGCAAGATGTCTGGTATGGGGCAGTTGTAGGGGTCTCGCTGCGTGTCTGTGCACCGGTAGCGGAACCTTCTCCATTTCAACCCATAGCATTTTCTGGTTGAAGGTCTTCTGGCTGCCATAAGAATGTGCTCCATGTCTTGTGGTAGGTTCATCCTCTCATCATCCCTGCGGTCAGGGCTAAGGAACGCAGGTGGTGGTGGAGGGTTAGGCTCCTGTGTTGTGTTATGAGAACTGCACTGATCGGGAGGGGGAGAGGTGGGTGAACCGCTATCCCTTGCCGAAACGGTTGCTGGGGCCCGAACAGGGCAATCATGATCACCGTTGCTCTGTCCTGAAGGATCTTCTGCAGGACTTAGGGTATGGCGGGTAGGCGTATAAGAGTCCGTGGTTCCAACTCACAGACAGACCGTCGGGGCTGAGACGGCGATGGGTTGATCTCTTTGAGCAGAAGGTCGAGTATTTTGAGTTCAGTTCGGTTGCAAACGGGTCGATGCTCGGTGTGCCCCAGGTGCTGAAGATCTTCGTCGCCGCTGGGTTGAGACACCACTCCTAGGGATCCAGCTGGCGGCTGAGGCTTTCTGCCCGGTCGTTCTGCTCCCCCGGGAGGTAAGTTACCTGGATGGGGCATTGAATGGAGTTGGTGAACTCCCACATGCGGCAAGCTTTCTTGCATCGCGAGGCTGACCCTGTCCCTCCCTGCTTGTTGATGTAGTACATGGCCACCTGGTTTTCTGTTTGGGTGAGGACTGCCCTGCCTGTCACCCATTGTTTGACGGTTTCAAAGGCATTCCCTATGGCCCTGAGCTCCAGTAGGTAGATATGGATTGAGGACGCCTGGGCCGACCATATGTCCCCTGTTAGAAGATGGGGAAGGTGTGTCCCCCCTCCATGTTTGGAGGCATCCATGGTGGCCACCAGCTGGTGAGGTGGTGGTCTGGTTTCCCTTTCGCTAAGTTATCTCGGGCCGTTCACCAGTGAAGCGTCTTGTGTATGGGCTGGCGAATGGGTACCTGGGTGGTCAGAGGTTGGGTATACTGGTCCCAGTGACGTCTGAGGTGCCCTTTCAGGGATCTCATGTGTAGTCTGGTGTGCTGGACAACAACAACCGCAGCCGAGACACAGGAGGGAGCGTGCTGCCGATGAGCTGCTGGCAGGAATACACTGGGCCAGGGATGTCATGGCGTGGATCTGGTAGTCCAGTAGGATGCCTTGGTCTGTGTGGTGTCGATGACTGCCCCGATGAACAATATCCCCTAGGTGGGTATCAGATGGGATTTCTTGAAGTTGATGAGGAACCCCAGTTCTTGGAGGACGGTTATGGTGGTTGTCAGGGCTGCCAGCTGTCAAGATAAGATAGGACGCACACCCCTTGAAGGCGAGGATGTGCCACTGCCACGCACTGTGTGAACACTCTTGGAGCCATTGAGAGTCCAAGGGGTAGGGGTAGGGGTGTCTGTCTTGGCTTTAGAAGCGACAATGCCTCCTGTTGGCTGGGTGCATGGGCACGTGAGTGTATGCATCATGTAAGTTCAGGGATACTAGACAATACTCGGGCTGTAACAGGGCCAAGACTGTACCCAGAGAGTGCATCTGGAATCGTTCCTTGTGTATGCACCTGTTAAGCTTGCAGAGATCCAGGATCGAGCGTTGTCCTTGTCCATGGGGACGCGGGGGTTCCTGGAGTAAAAACCCCTTGGTGATCTCCTCTGTTCGTCACCGCCTCTATTGATTCTGCCGAAGCAGGTCCTCTCCTTGTTGCAGGAAAATTGGGTCGTCAGATGGAGGGTGCCCCGCCCACTCGGGGGGGGGGGGCGGGAGTGGAGACGAATTTGGAATCCCTGCTTGATGATGCTGAGGGCCCATTGGTCGATAGTGATCCTGGGCCAAGCCTTCGCAGACAATCTGATCCTGCTGGCCGGAGGGTGGTCAAGGTTCTGTTTTTGTTTTGGGGAGAGGGCTGCCCTTGGATGCCCCTGCCCCTCAGGCGGTGCTTGTTTGCGTGGCAGTTATGTTACTGTTGCGAGCGCTGGGGCACAGACTGCTGCCAGTGTGGACTGGCTCGGTGGTGAGCTGGAGTCCCTGTTTTATTTTATTTATTTATTTTCTCTCAATGACCTGATAAAACCGCATCTGGAACTGGAGCGCAGCAATTCGTGCACTCAGCATTGCGCCCTCATAGGTCTTTTTCCCCGTGGAATCCAGGGATTTTCAGGTTTTTCCCTGACGGGGAGTTGGAGTGGGGGTCGTGCTGCCCTGTTTCTCTTAAGCGCCAAGGCTACCGCAATGTCCATGTATGGCTGCTGCAGGTTGTCGAATCCCCGGGCCGGAAAGATCTGGTACTTCAGTCCCAGTCTCCTTGATGTTGGTTGCCCTGAAGAGGGAGTCTGCCAAATCTTGTCTCTGCAGTCCAGGAGGTTCTTGTGGACTGGAATCGCCACCGCCTGCCTGAAGTAGTTCAGGCATTGTAGTAATCTGTGTTGGGTACTGGTGGTCCACCCATGTGGATCTTGAGAAAGGCTGTGAGTTTCTGGAGGAACTTCGTTTGTGGGTTTCTTGGGTTTTGTTTTTTATTTATTTATTTTTGTGGGTGGTGACTCGGGGTGTGGCTGGAGGCTGGTATGTTGCTTGTTCCTCCGTTGCTTAGGTGCATGGCATGCTGCTGGAGCGCCATGTTGTTGTGCGTGGTTCCCTCTAAAGGGGGGCATTGGGAGGAGTGTTGCCCACTGAGAGAGGAGTTGGGTCAGCAGAAAGATTAACTGTTGCTGCTGGTCCCGCCCCTGGTGGTTCGCAGGTTCATGTGCTGCTCCACTTGACTGGTTGGGTGGCTTCTTGTACCCCGCCGACATTCTCTGTCCTTCTTGAGAGGGGGGGGTGAGCCTGCAGAGAGGGGGCAGGATGCACCCCTTCATCTGTGCCAGTGCTCCTGGCTGCGTTTCCCACTGTGCCTGGAGGCAGAGAAAAGAGGAGTGATGATGCCTCCTGTGTGGGCTTCTCCTGCTGTACTGCCTATTGTATATTAAACTGTATAGCGCTGCATATGCCTTTCAGTGCTATAGAAATCATAAATAGTAGCAGAGTCCCTCCTGCTGCAGTGAACAGCTCTAGGCTGAGGAATTTTAATCCCCCACCTTTGGGGAGGCGGGGTCTGACATGCCGCATCACTGATGACATCAGCACAGTACTTTGTGAAGAGTTCCCCAGGACTGCCCCTGTTGCCAGGGAGGAAGGAAAAACGTGTTGGAATTGGTTGCCAGTGGTTTCCATCATGGCTGGTTGCTGAGACCACGCCCAGTCTGAGCTTAATGTGGAAGGCAGACTCCTCGTTCCTGACATGAGGGTGGGAGGGTGGGAGAGGTCTGAACTGCAGACTCTGCAGGACCCCAAGAGGGAAAGAAGCATCGAGTTCATTTTTTTTTTTTTTTTTCAGAATGTGGGTTGATTGCAGGGAGGAGGGACACCCACTCCTGAACTCTGGAGCAGCATGTCTCCTGCCGGTGGGAGAGGTCTGCAGGTCCCCCCGAGGGAAAGAATCATAGGAGTTTCTTTCTCCTTAAGTTCAGGGAGGTGAGTGGGGCAGAGCCTTCGGGGCTGCAAAAGATTATCAGAGGTTTTCCGAAAAACAAGCAGATAGGCTTACCTTTGGGGCTGGAGGGGGAACCCCGATCGGCTCCCTGCAGAGGCCGGCTGTACGTGGCAGCATGCATAGACTCCGGGGGAGATCTCTCAGTCTGGAGGGCGAAAAACCCCGATCTGCTGTCTGCAGAGGCTGGCTTTATGCGGCAGCATGCAGGGACTCCGGGAGAGATCTCTCGGTCTGGCGAGACCCCTATTGGCTGCCTGTAGAGGCTGGCTGTACGCGGCAGCATGCAGGAACTCGGGAGAGATTTCTCTGCCGGGCCGAGTGCAGGCGGGGGGGATTAGCTGAGCCAGGGCATCCTGGAGGCTCCTTGCTGCTGTAGCTTGTGGATCCCCCGTTGCTGCATTCCGATGAGGATGGCTGCTGGAGGAAGATTCTCGGGCCTCACTTCTCTTCATGAAGTCTCTTAGTGCCCTCTTCCTTACCTTGCGTGCATGTGGAGACATGTGCGCACAATGCAAGCAACACGGAAACCTCGTGCGCCGGATCCAATCAGTGGGTGCACAATTCATGAGGATCATTTCTTTAGATGATTCAGGCATCTTCAAGGTGATGAGTAGAAAAGTTGTAATGGAGAGCTGTAGAAAATCCAACCGATGAGAACGGGCGGAAACTAAAGATTGGGGATTAGGGGGAAGCAGGGGGAAATGGGTAGGTCTCGGGCATGCCCAGTGGGGCCCGGGCACTGCACGTGCTCAGAGAAAAAAAAATCTCTCTGAGCTATTGGAGAGCTTATCCGCAAATTGGGAGCTGTTGGGACAGCACCCATATGTGGCTGACTCATCCTGCTTGTCCTAGGAGAATTCTATTTTACAGAAAGGGTGGTGGATGCCTGGAGTGCGCTCCCGAGAGAGGTGGTGGAGAGTGTGACTGAGTTCAAAGAAGCGTGGGATGAACACAGAGGATCTAGAATTAGAAAATAATATTAAAAATTGAACTAAGGACAGTTCTGGGCAGACTTGCATGGTCCGTTTGGTGGAGGATGGGCAGGGGAGGGCTTCAATGGCTGGGAGTGTGTAGATGGGCTGGAGTAGGTTTTAACAGAGATTTTGGCAGTTGGAACCCAAGCATAGTACTGGGTTGAGCTTTGGATTCTTGCCCAGAAATAGGTAAGAAGAAAAATTTTTTAAAAGATAATTTAAATTGAATCAGATTGGGCAGACTGGATGGACCTTTCCGGTCTTTATCTGCTATGTTAGAAAGATAGAAACATAGAAAGATGACGGCAGAAAAGGGCTACAGCCCACCAAGTCTGCCCACTCCACTGACCCACCCCATTAAGTCTGAGTGCTAATGACCCAGCTCCTTAACTCGACCCTCGCAGGGATCCCACGTGGATGTCCCATTTATTCTTAAAGTCGAGCACGCTGGTGGCTCTGATCACCTGCTCCGGAAGTTTGTTCCACTGATCCACCACCCTTTCTGTGAAGAAATACTTCCTGGTGTCACCACTAAATTTCCCTCCTCTGAGTTTGAGCGGGTGCCCCCTTGTGACCGAGGGTCCCTTGGGAAAGAATATGTCATTTTCCACCTCGACACGACCTGTGACGTACTTAAATGTCTCTATCATGTCACCCCTTTCCCTGCGCTCTTCGAGAGTATAGAGCTGCAATTTGCCCAGTCTTTCTTCGTATGAGAGACCCTTGAGTCCGGAGACCATCCTAGTGGCCATCCGCTGGACTGACTCAGCTCGAAGCACATCTTTACGGTAATGTGGCCTCCAGAATTGCACACAGTATTCCAGATGAGGTCTCACCATGGTTCTGTAAAGTGGCATTATGACTTCAGGTTTGCGGCTAACGAAGCTTCTATTGATACATCCCATCATTTGCCTTGCCTTGGATGAGGCCTTCTCTACCTGTTTGGCAGCCTGCTACACAGGGAAGGGGAGGGAATGCTGCTGCACAGGGAAGGGGGAAATGCTGCTGCTGCTATACAGGGAAGGGGGAAATGCTACTGCTACACAGGGAATGGGAGGGAATGCTGCTGCTGCGGCACAGGGAAGGGGGGAAAATACTGTTGCTGCTACACAGGGAAGGGGGAATGCTGCTGCACAGGAAAGTGGGGGGAGAGGGAAAGGGGGCTAGGGAGCAATCTTGGTTTGCTTTAGGGAAGAGACAGAAAGACAGGCAGGCAGCACATGAAAATGAAAGACAGACACTCAGAAAGAGCGGGCAGGGAGAGAGACAGAAAGAAAGTCAGACAGACAGACAAAGGAGAACAGGGAGAGAGACAGACAGCGGGAGGGAGAGAGACAGAAAGAAAGGAAGAAAGAGACAGGGGCAGGTAGAGACACAGAAGGAAAGAATGACACATAGACATATTCTAGCACCTGTTAATGTAAAGGGCTTAAACACTAGTACAGTATTATCTATAATTAGAGAAGAATCTAAGAATTCTAAAGCTGATGTTGTTATCCATTTGGGTTCAATGACCTACCAGCAATACCCCACTTGTGGTGCAGAAAGTTTTTCGGGAGCCAGGAGAGGGGTTGAAACCTTTTTGGAAAGACTGTAGCTTTTTCGGAAGTACTGCCTACATATGGAAAAGGAGAGGGAAGAGTAGGAAATAGTGAGATCTTCAATAGGTGGCTCAGAGCCTGGTGTCATCGCAAAGACTTTAGGTACAGAGGAGGATGAGGAAATACATGGAAAACCTAGAGAGTATATTGTAATGACAGGTAAAAGGATCACTAGGAAATGGTCCATCATACAAGCAGCAATAGCAACGCTGACCATCCCAGCACGATCCAGGCAGTGGTGGAGTCAGGTCAGACCCTGAAATGATGCGGATGTACAGTGGCGACATTCAATGCTGTTAACCGCATAGCTAACTGGGCAAGTAAGACCAGTCCTGTGTCCAGTTAGCTATTTGGGAAACAGATTTTTAATGCCGGGGCCCAGATATGGCCCAGTGTTGACTGTCTGGGACTAATGTAGTTCTAAGTTATCAGCTGTATAGAAAATGTTAATTGCCCCAGCTGGATATTGATCCGTAACAATTAACCCTTTCTTTGGCATTGTTGCTCTCATTCAACATCAAGTTATGTAAAAAAACTGTGCTCCATCTGCCAATTAAATGGTTAATACAAGCAGGAGTAAAATTAATCACTTAAGAAAAGCTTTATCAAAGATGTTATATAATATCTAAGAATGCACAAAATAGTTCAAATGAGAGAGAAACATTCTACATTTTTATATTATGATACAAAACCTCTTTTTTTTTGTCATCAAACAGGTTTAAACTGTCTTCAGAGGATCCATGAGAGTGAGAGGCCATTCATATGTCCAGAATATGGCAAAAGTTTTAATCACCAATCAAATTTAAGAAGCCATGAGCGAATTCATACCAGAAAGAGATTGTATACCTGTACAGAATGTGGTAAAAGCTTCAATCAGCAGTTACATTTAAAAAATCACAAGATGATTCATACTGGAGAGAAACCATATCCCTGTTCAGAATGTGGTAAAAGCTTTAGTTCGCAATCAGCTTTAAAAATGCACAAGACAATTCATACTGGAGAAAAACCCTATACCTGTTCAGAATGTGGTAAAACATTTCAGTGGCAATCACGATTAAAAGAGCACAAGAGGATTCATACAGGAGAGAAACCATTTACCTGTTCAGAATGTGACAAAAGCTATACTTCACAGTCAGCTTTAAAAAATCACAAGATGATTCATACTGGAGAGAAACCCTATTCCTGTTCAGAATGTGGGAAAAGCTTTATTGTGCAGTCGGCTTTCAAAATGCATAAGAGAATACATACTGGAGAAAAACCCTATACCTGTTCAGAATGTGGGAAAAGCTTTATTCATCAATCAGATTTAAGAAAACACGAGAGGATTCATACTGGAGAGAAACCGTATCCCTGTTCAGAATGTGGTAAAAGCTTTAGTTCGCAATCAGCTTTAAAAATGCACAAGAGGATTCATACTGGAGAGAAACCGTATCCCTGTTCAGAATGTGGTAAAAGCTTTAGTTCGCAATCAGCTTTAAAAATGCACAAGAGGATTCATACTGGAGAGAAACCCTATACCTGTTCAAAATGTGATAAAAGCTTTATTTTGCAATCATATTTAAATTATCATGAGAGGATTCATACTGGAGAGAAACCCTATACCTGTTCAGAATGTGGTAAAAGCTTTATTACGCAGTCAGTTTTAAAAATGCACAAGAGGATTCATACTGGAGAGAAACCATATACCTGTTCAGAATGTGGTAAAAGCTTTATGCAGCATTCACATTTAAAAAAACATGAGAGGATTCATACTGGAGAGAAACCCTATACCTGTTCAGAATGTGGTAAAAGCTTTAGTTTGCAATCAGCTTTAAAAAATCACAAGAGGATGCATACTGGAGAGAAACCCTATACCTGTTCAGAATGTGGGAAAAGCTTTAATCAGCAATCAAATTTAAGAACACACGAGAGGCTTCATACAGGAGAGAAACCCTATACCTGTTCAGAATGTGGGAAAAGCTCTAATCAGCAATCAGGATTAAAAGAACACAAGAGGATTCATACTGGAGAGAAACCCTGTATCTGTTCAAAATGTGGTAAAAGCTTTAGTTCACAATCAGCTTTAAAACAGCACAATATGATTCATACTGGAGAAAAACCTTATACCTGTTCATAATGTGGTAAAAGCTTTATTACGCAGTCAGTTTTAAAAATGCAC
Source organism: Geotrypetes seraphini (assembly GCF_902459505.1). Taxonomy (NCBI): domain Eukaryota; kingdom Metazoa; phylum Chordata; class Amphibia; order Gymnophiona; family Dermophiidae; genus Geotrypetes; species Geotrypetes seraphini. Next base: position 514,671,460 of record NC_047085.1, on the reverse strand, counting down.
AAGATGATTCATACTGGAGAGAAACCTTATACCTGTTCAGAATGTGGGAAAAGCTTTACTCAGCAATCAAATTTAAGAAAACACGAGAGGCTTCATACTGGAGAGAAACCCTATACCTGTTCAGAATGTGGTAAAAGCTTTAATCAGCAAAAAGAGCGGGCAGGGAGAGAGACAGAAAGAAAGTCAGACAGACAGACAAAGGAGGACAGGGAGAGAGACAGACAGCGGGAGGGAGAGAGACAGAAAGAAAGGAAGAAAGAGACAGGGGCAGGTAGAGACACAGAAGGAAAGAATGACAGATAGACATATTCTAGCACCTGTTAATGTAAAGGGCTTAAACACTAGTACAGTATTATCTATAATTAGAGAAGAATCTAAGAATTCTAAAGCTGATGTTGTTATCCATTTGGGTACAATGACCTACCAGCAATACCCCACTTGTGGTGCAGAAAGTTTTTCGGGAGCCAGGAGAGGGGTTGAAACCTTTTTGTAAAGACTGTAGCTTTTTTGGAAGTACTGCCTACATATGGAAAAGGAGAGGGAAGAGTAGGAAATAGTGAGATCTTCAATAGATGGCTCAGAGCCTGGTGTCATCACGAAGGCTTTAGGTACAGAGGAGGATGAGGAAATAATGGAAAAACAAGAGAGTATATTGTAATGACAGGTAAAAGGATCACTAGGAAATGGTCCATCATACAAGCAGCAGTAGCAGCACTGACCATCCCAGCACGATCCAGGCAGTGGTGGAGTCAGGTCAGACTCTGAAATGATGCGGATGTACAGTGGCGACATTCAGTGCTGTTAACCGCATAGTTAACTGGGCAAGTAAGACCAGTCCTGTGTCCAGTTAGCTATTTGGGAACCAGATTTTTAATGCCGGGGCCCAGATATGGCCCAGTGTTGACTGTCTGGGACTAATGTAGTTCTAAGTTATCAGCTGTATAGAAAATGTTAATTGCCCCAGCTGAATATTGATCCATAACAGTTCAACAATTAACCCTTTCGTTGGCATTGTTGCTCTCGTTCAACATCAAGTTATGTAAAAAAAACTTTGCTCCATCTGTCAATTAAACGGTTAATACAGTAGGAGTAAAATTAATCACTTAAGAAAAGCTTTATCAAAGATTTTATATTGTATCTAAGAATGTACAAAATAACCCAAATGGAAGAGAAACATTCTCCATCTTTATATTATGATACAAAACTTTTTTTTTCTCATCAAACAGGTTTAAACTGTCTTCAGAGGATCCATGAGAGTGAGAGGCCATTTACATGTCCAGAATGTGGCAAAAGTTTTAATCACCAATCAAGCTTAAGAAGACATGAGAGGATTCATACCAGAGAGAAACCATATCCCTGTTCAGAATGTGGAAAAACATTTCAGTGGCAATCACGATTAAAAGAGCACAAGAGGATTCATACAGGAGAGAAACCATTTACCTGTCCAGAATGTGGTAAAAGCTTTATTCATCAATCAGATTTAAGAAAACACGAGAGGATTCATACTGGAGAGAAACCGTATCCCTGTTCAGAATGTGGGAAAAGCTTTATTCAACAATCAGATTTAAGAAAACACGAGAGGATTCATACTGGAGAGAAACCATATCCCTGTTCAGAATGTGGTAAAACATTTCAGTGGCAATCACGATTAAAAGAGCACAAGAGGATTCATACAGGAGAGAAACCATTTACCTGTTCAGAATGTGGTAAAAGCTTTATTACGCAGTCAGTTTTAAAAAAGCACAAGGTGATTCATACTGGAGAGAAACCCTATACCTGTTCAGAATGTGGGAAAAGCTTTACTCAGCAATCAAATTTAAATATTCATGAGAGGAGTCATACTGGAGAGAAACCCTATACCTGTTCAGAATGTGGCAAAAGTTTTAATCAGCAATCGCATTTAAATATTCATGAGAGGAGTCATACTGGAGAGAAACCCTATACCTGTTCAGAATGTGGTAAAAGCTTTAGTGCGCAATCAGTTTTAAAAAAGCACAAGGTGATTCATACTGGAGAGAAACCCTATACCTGTTCAGAATGTGGTAAAAGCTTTAGTTTGCAATCAGATTTAAAAAAGCACAAGGTGATTCATACTGGAGAGAAACCCTATACCTGTTCAGAATGTGGTAAAAGCTTTCGTTTGCAATCAGCTTTAAAAAATCACAAGAGGATGCATACTGGAGAGAAACCCTATACCTGTTCAGAATGTGGTAAAAGCTTTAGTGCGCAATCAGTTTTAAAAAAGCACAAGGTGATTCATACTGGAGAGAAACCCTATACCTGTTCAGAATGTGGTAAAAGCTTTAGTTTGCAATCAGATTTAAAAAAGCACAAGGTGATTCATACTGGAGAGAAACCCTATACCTGTTCAGAATGTGGTAAAAGCTTTAGTTTGCAATCAGCTTTAAAAAATCACAAGAGGATGCATACTGGAGAGAAACCCTATACCTGTTCAGAATGTGGGAAAAGCTTTAATCAGCAATCAAATTTAAGAACACACGAGAGGCTTCATACAGGAGAGAAACCCTATACCTGTTCAGAATGTGGGAAAAGCTTTAGTGCGCAATCAGTTTTAAAAAAGCACAAGGTGATTCATACTGGAGAGAAACCCTATACCTGTTCAGAATGTGGTAAAAGCTTTAGTTTGCAATCAGATTTAAAAAAGCACAAGAGGATGCATACTGGAGAGAAACCGTATACCTGTTCAGAATGTGGGAAAAGCTTTATTCAGCAATCAAATTTAAGAATACACGAGAGGCTTCATACAGGAGAGAAACCCTATATCTGTTCAAAATGTGGTAAAAGCTTTAGTTCACAATCAGCTTTAAAACAGCACAATATGATTCATACTGGAGAAAAACCTTATACCTGTTCAGAATGAGGTAAAAGCTTTAATCAGCAATCAGCTTTAAAACAGCACAAGGTGATTCAAACTGGAGAGAGACCCTATACCTGTTCAGAATGTGGTAAAAACTTTAATCGGCAATCACATTTAAATATTCATGAGAGGATTCATACTGGAGAGAAACCCTATACCTGTTCAGAATGTGGGAAAAGCTTTAGTCAACAATCATGTTTAAAAGAGCACAAGAGGATTCATACTGGAGAGAAACCCTATACCTGTTCAGAATGTGGGAAAAGCTTTACTCAGCAATCAAATTTAAGAAAACATGAGAGGCTTCATACTGGAGAGAAACCCTATATCTGTTCAAAATGTGGTAAAAGCTTTAGTTCGCAATCAGCTTTAAAAATGCACAATATGATTCATACTGGAGAAAAACCTTATACCTGTTCAGAATGTGGTAAAAGCTTTAGTTCGCAATCAGCTTTAAAACAGCACAAAGTGATTCATACTGGAGAGAAACCCTATACCTGTTGAGAATGTGGTAGAAGCTTTAATCAGCAATCAGATTTAAAAAGACACGAGAGGAGAGAAACCATTTATCTGTTCAGAATGTGGTAAAAGCCTTAGTCAGCAATCAGGTTTATATCTCCACAAGAGGATTCATTCTGGAGACAAACCATACACTGGTCAGAATGTAATAAAAACTTAAATGGAAATCACATGTAAAGAGATAAAAAAAAAAATGTATACAGGAGTTACAGAAATAAGGTGTATACGAATGTCCAGGAGTGGTAGAAGTAGCAACTCTCAAGCTGACATTCCTGAGAGAAAATATTGTTGTTTCCTGCTCTCATATAGCTTTGGTATTTTTGACTTTTAGTGTATGCCTAAACTGTACTTTCTTAGATGTGAAGAGGGAATCAGCCTCAGAAATAGATTTTAGACAATGCTCACTGTCCTCGGCTGAATATTGTCCTATAACAATTCATACAAATTGAAAAACAACTAATCAATAATAATAAAACCCTTAGCGCGCTTGCGCAGTTCAAACTTAGTGGATCCGTGATCTGTGGCACTGTGCCCGCGCATGCACAGTGCCTTCCGGCTTCCTGACCCTGTTCCTCGGAAACCGGAGAGGGGGGAGGGAGGAGAAGCAAACCCGGCAAGCACAGTGTTAGAGCCCCCAGAGCATTCCTGGCTAGAGCGGCATTGGCGGAAGATAGGGCAGGGAGGGAGGCTTCGACTCGCTGCCTGGTCCTGCCCTCACGGAAACAGAAAGTAGGTGGGACCCGGGAAAGGGGGGAGAAATGCTGCCGACGGCTGTGTGAGACTGTGGGGGGAATGCTGCTGCAGCATCCTTTTGGGGAGACAGAGGGAAAGGAAGGTGGGGAAAGGGAAATGCTGCTGTTGCACAGGGGGGGGGAGGTAAAAGGAAGGGGGAAGGGCTATTGCTGGACAGGGGGGGCAGGAAGCTAAGAAAAAAGAAAGAATGGCCTCAGCACCCCAGAATGTGGTAAAAGCTGTAATCACCAAATTTTAAACAGCACAAGAGGATTCATATGGGGTGTAATTACCCCTAAGAGAAACCATACTCTTGTCCAGAATATGGTGTTGTGGATTGGTTTTAATTAGGTACAAGAGGATTCATACGGAGTAAAACCATATACTGTCCAGAATGTGGTAAAATATAAAGTAATCATTTAGCTTTAAGAATGCACAAAAGAATTCATAACTAGGAGTGGTAGAAGGAACAACTATTGAGCAGAAATTGCTGAGAGAAAATGTCATTAAAGAATATTATAGGATAATAAAACTGCTATTGAAGAGTAGATTAACTTCACAGAATAAGTTTATAGGCTTCTAATCAACTGGCATTTCCTGCACTCTCTTATAGCCTTGGTCTTATAGACTGGCCTTTTAAAGACCTTGAAAAACTAGATGTACAAATAAGAAAACTCCTCCATACCCACGAGGTCATCTGTAAGTGTCATGGTATGCCTAGTCTTGACTGTTACTAGAGCTGATGAAGAGATTACACCTATCATACTGGGTCAAATCAGTGGTCCATCTAGTCCAGTTTCCACAATGACCAGTCCAGGCCACAATTACCTGGCAGAAACCCAAATACTAGCATTATTCCATGTAACTGATACCAGGGTAAGCTTTAGCTTTGCCCATGTCTCTCTCAATAGCAGTCTATGGACTTTTTCTCCAGAAACTTATCCAATCCTTTTTTTAAAAAAAACAACACAAAAAAACAGGTATGTTAACTGTTCTTTCCACATACTCTGGCAGTGTTCCAGAGCTTAGCTATTGTTTAAGAAAAAAGAAATTTCCTCTTGCTGTTACAGGTTTCCAAGTCTCGCTGCATATTGTCAGATAGAAACCAACGTTTCAGCCATCATGCTGTGGCTTTCTTCAGGGTATGCTGTGAGGTCTACAGTTGGTCTTTATATAGCAGATCTTCAAACCTGATTGAGGCTTGAGGTGACTGAAGGAGGAAAGTCCTTCCTAGCATCTTGTTTGCATTTTTGATCACTGCAAGGTACGATTTAATAATAAGAGTCTAGAGAGGGCTTATTTAAAACTAACTTTGCTCGGATGGGGAATTACGTCAAGAATTGTTCTCTGGATAGGAACATCTGGAAGGAGTAGAAATGCATAGGCAAAACTGAAAGGAGTTATCATAAGGGTGACAAATCTTTTTGTGAGGCAAATAAGTAAAAGTAAGAGGAAAAGAAGGCCGCTTTGTAGTAGCTGAGAAGGTAAGAAATAAGAGGTTAGTTTTCATAAACTACAAAAGATCTCAGAAAGAGGAAGGCAATCAAAAAAATCTGGAAAAGTTAAGAGAGGCTGGTCGAGAAGTCAGGAAAGCAAAGATACAAATGGAAGAAAAAATAGTTGACGCAGTAAATAGGGAGGCAAAAACATTTTTTAGATATATTAGTGATAGGAAGAATTGCTTAACAAATATTTCTGTTCTGTGTTCACGGCAGAAGATCTGGGAGCAAGACTGCAGAAGACAAATGCGAATAGGGATTGTGGAGTGGTAGACCCCGATCGATTTTCAGAGGGTTGTGTTGGTGAGGAGCTAGCTAAATTAAAGGCAGACAAAGCGATTGGGCTGGATAGTGTACATCCCAGGGTGCTGAAGGAACTTAGGGAAGATCTGGTGGCTCCGCTGACTGACCTTTTCAATGAGCCTCTAGAGTCGGGAGTGGAACCGGAGGACTGAAGAAAGGCGGATGTGGTCCCTCTCCACAAAAGTGGAAGTAAGGAAGAAGTGGAGAATTACAGGCCAGTAAGTCTGACTTCTGTGATAAGCAAATGAATGGAAACGCTTTTAAAACAGAGAATGGTGCAGTTTCTAGAATCCTGTGGATTATAGGAGCAGAGGCAAGATGGATTCACTAGAGGTAGGTCTTGTCAGACATTTCTGATCCAATTTCTTTGACTGGGTGTCCAGAGAATTGGATAGAGGATGTGCGCTAGATGTGGTAATTTTCGATTTTAGCAAAGCCTTTGACAATGTTCCACATAGATGTCTAATAAATAAACGGAACAACGCAGGAAATTTAGCCCCTTGTGTGCGCAGCTTCAGACCAAGCATTATTGCTTCATGCTAACTTATCCAGTGGTGCTGAGGATCTATCATTTGATACAGCGCAATTTTCCAAATTTCTTCAATCAATTCCTGGTGCTAATCGGTATTGAACTAGCCTCAGTCTCCACCTATCCTTTACATTCTCCGGTGACCCACGGTGTCATCAAGCCACCTCAACTCGTGGCGGTGCCGCCCATGAGGACATAATTCAACTCCTATCTCATTTATATTAACTTTCAAATCATTTGTAATAAAATTGCTCTCCTCTAGCTGTGACCCCATCCCCCAACACCCATCTCTACATATACTTCTCTGCCCCGTGTCCTACCCAATTGGGTGGGAGGGAGGGGAACGGCGACTCCTCCCGCACCACCCTCTTCTCCCCCTCTCCCACAAAACTAATTTTTACCCGCCCAAACTCAACTCCCATTCCTTTCTTTCCTCACCTCTCCCTTAGCCAATCCTCATTGTTCCTTTCCGTCTCTATCCTAACCCTTCTCCTTCCCCCTGCCCCCACCCAATTTCTCTTTTGGGCTTTGCCTTCGCCCAATGTTATTAGCCACCTTTTCTGTTGTTTGCTTGTTAATTGCAAGAGATATTGCTGTCTGTGTATTTCTGGTTGTATATGTACATATGTCCCTTGGGACTCCTAGTTTGTTTATTGCTTCAGTTCTTAATGGAATCTTAATGAATCCCCCCGGTTGCTCTCATCTTTGTTGGCTCCTCTTGTGCGGGTAGGTCTGTGGCCTGCACAAGAGTATTTTGTATAGGGGTGAGTTAGTATTTGGGGGGAGATTGGGGGGGTTGGAGGGGTTTGATGTTTGTGATGTTTATTTATTCACATCTAATATGCTTTTTATAGTTTGCTTTCCATTGCTCTGGGAGAGGCTGAGCTCTCCGAGTTTCTTTTGCTTCCTACAGGTGAGAGATATCACCTCACCCATAAAGCATCCAAAAATTTTGTCCACTCTCCAAAGAACTAGAGCTGACATAGCATGCCTTCAGGAGAGCCGGTTGACAGATGAAGAGCATTGTAAATTGAAGCAATCATGGGTAGCTGAGGTCCCACGGGTTGTCATGGTAGGGTAGCAGTTCTTATCTGCAAATTGTCTCCTCTGCAAGTGCAGGTGCTGGAGAGGGCGACAGAGGGTCGGTATCTTTTGTTGATGCTGACGTTGGGAGAGCGCCATTATTTGCTACTTGTTGTTTTGGCCCTAATAGTGCAGAGCTAGCCTTTCTTCAAGAAGAGGATGATAGGAAGATCGTAGCACAGGAAAAGAAAATGAAGGCAAAAAAATACCAGGACTTAAATTGCATGTATAAGGAACAAAATGGGAGAACTAGAAGTCATGGCCAAAAATGAAAACCTAGACATCACTGGGGTTCTCTGAAACATGGTGGAATTAAGAAAACAAATGGGACACATAGCACTGCCGGGGTACAAACTCTATCGCGAAGACAGATCAGGTCAGAAAGGAGGAGGAATAGCCCTATATATAAAGGATAACATACACTCGACCAGAGTAGACACAGCAGCAACGACCAACAAATTGGAATCACTATGGGTTAAAATACCGAGAATTAATGGGCCCGAGATAAGGATGGGCCTGTACTCTCATCCACCTGGGCAAACCGAAGCAAACTATGAAGAAATCAATTAACGCATGGATGAGAAGATGGTGTGAGGAAGAGGGATTTATCTTCGTGAGGAACTGGACAACGTTCTGGGGAAAGAACAAGCTTTTCAAGAAGGATGGTCTACACCTGAGCAAGGCGGGAACTAGACAACTAGCAAATAACGTCAGAAGAGCGATAAAGCAAGCTTTAAACTAAGTAGAAGGGGAAAGCCGGCAGTCGACCTGGTAGCGACGGTTCGGGAAACAGTATCCAGTGAGGGTGCTGAGGGGAAAGATTTCGGGGAAGACACAAGTGGCAAGCAACAGACTATGAACAAGCAAGGGAGTCAGATGAAGCGAGAGGGGGAAAGGATGAGCATACTGAAAGGGGAAGTCAAAATGGGACTGGATGATGAGAAGGAACAAGAGGAGGACAATAGGAACACGCCACAAGGGGAAGGCAATAGGAATCTACCACAAAGAGAGGACAAAAGAGACAATACTCAGGAGTTGGCAGGTCAGGAAGGGGACAAAATGAAGCATGAAATGCAAGGGAAAATGGAAAGGAAGGGAAAATGCCAGGACTTGAACTGCATGTATACTAATGCAAAGAGCCTAAAGAACAAAATGGGGGAACTAGAAGTCATGGCCAATAATGAGAGACTAGACATCATAGGGATCACGGAAACATGGTGGAACGAGGAAAACAAATGGGACATAGTACTGCCAGGATACAAACTCTACAGAAAAGACAGGACTTACCAGAAAGGGGGAGGAATAGCACTATACATAAGGGATACCATTCACTCAACCACTGTGGACACAGCAGAGACAAATGCCCAACTGGAGTCATTGTGGATAAAAGTACCAGGAAGCAACGGATCCGAGATAAAGATGGGACTGTTCTACCGTCCACCTGGGCAAACTGAAGCTGAAGATACAGAAATGGTAGCCGAGCTGAGAAGGGAATGCAAGAACCCAAACACCATAGTTATGGGAGATTTCAACTATCCTGGGATAGACTGGTGTCTTGGAAATTCAAAATGTGCAAGGGAAACGGAGTTCCTGGAAGCAGTCCAGGACTGCTTCATGGAACAACTTGTCGAGGCACCAACAAGAGGATCAGCGATTCTGGATCTGATCCTCAATGGGCTGAAAGGACCCGCAAAGGATGTGGAGATCATGGGACCACTAGGAACCAGTGACCACAACATGATTCAGTTCAAAGTGCAAGTAGGACTACCTATGGGAAAGAGAACCAAGGCAACAACATTTAACTTCAAGAAAGGGAACTTTGATGCCATGAGACAAATGGTAAGAAAGAAGCTCAGAAACAGTTCCAAGGAAGCTCGGACTGTGGAGCAAGCCTGGTCCCTATTCAAGGACACAGTAAACAAGGCGCAAAACCTATATATACCAAGATTTAGGAAAGGTTCCAAGAAGAATCAGACGAAGGACCCTGCATGGATAACCAGTGAAGTAAAGAAAGTGATAGGAGACAAGAAAAAATCATTTCGGAAGTGGAAAAAAGACAAAACTGAAGGAAACTGGAGAGAGCACAGGAAGCATCAAAAAGAATGTCACCGAGTAATCAGGAAAGCCAAGAAAGAGTATGAGGAGAGACTGGCCAAGGAAGCAAGAAATTTCAAACCATTTTTCCGATATGTGAAAGGGAAACAGCCAGCGAGGGAAGAGGTGGGGCCCCTGGATGAGGGTGACCAAAAGGGAGTGGTGAAAGAGGAAAAAGAGGTGGCTGGTAGGCTAAACAAGTTCTTCTCGTCGGTCTTTACAATAGAGGACACATCCAGTGTGCCAGAACCGGAAAAAATCTTCAGGGGAGATCAAGAGGGGAAATTATCATGCATGGAGGTAAGCCTCGAAGACGTTCTCAGGCAGATAGATAGATTAAGAACGGACAAAGCTCCGGGCCCAGACGGGATCCACCCAAGAATACTGAAAGAGCTCAGAGATGAAACAGCAGAGTTACTGCAGCATATTTGCAACCTGTCCTTGAGAACAGGGGTAATCCCGGAGGACTGGAAGATAGCGAATGTTACACCGATCTTCAAAAAAGGATCGAGAGGCGACCCGGGAAACTACAGACCGGTGAGCTTAACCTCTGTTCCAGGGAAGATGGTCGAATCAATGATCAGGGAAGGTATCAATGAGCATATAGAAAAAAATAATCTGATGAGATCGAGCCAGCATGGTTTCTGTAAAGGCCGATCATGCCAGACAAATCTACTGCATTTCTTTGAGGGGATAAGTAAGCAATTGGACCAAGGTGACCCAATAGACATTATATATCTAGATTTCCAAAAAGCCTTTGACAAGGTGCCCCATGAACGCTTACTGAAGAAACTGTGGAGTCACGGGGTGGAAGGGGACGTGCACAGATGAATCAAAAATTGGCTGGCGGACAGGAAGCAGAGGGTAGGAGTAAAGAGGCACTACTCTGACTGGATAGGGGTTACAAGTGGTGTTCCGCAAGGGTCAGTGCTGGGACCACTGCTGTTCAATATATTTATTAATGATCTAGAAACAGGGACAAAGTGCGAAGTTATCAAGTTCGCGGATGACACAAAACTCTCCAGCAGGGCCAGATCTGTTGAGGAATGCAAAGAACTGCAGAGCGACCTGAACAAACTGAGTGAGTGGGCAAAAAAATGGCAGATGAGCTTCAATGTGGAGAAATGTAAGGTCTTGCACATAGGGAAGGGGAACTCCATGTACAGCTATACGATGGGAGGGAGGGTACTCGGGGAAAGCAGCCAAGAAAAAGATCTGGGGGTATTGGTGGATAACACAATGAAGCCGGCGGCGCCATGTGCAGCGGCCTCAAAAAAGCGAACAGAATGTTGGGCATTATCAAAAAAGGTATCACTACCAGAACAAAGGAAGTTATCCTGCCACTGTATCGAGCAATGGTGCGCCCACATCTGGAATACTGCGTCCAATACTGGTCGCCGTACCTCAAGAAGGACATGGCAATACTCGAGAGGGTCCAGAGGAGGGCAACGAGGATGATAAAGGGTATGGAGAACCTTTCATATGCCGAACGGTTAGACAGGCTGGGGCTCTTTACCCTGGAGAAGCGGAGATTGAGAGGGGACATGATAGAAACTTATAAAATCATGAAAGGCATAGAGAAGGTGGAGAGGGACAGATTCTTTAGACTAGCAGGGACAACTAAGACAAGAGGTCATTCAGAAAAACTGAGAGGAGACAGATTCATAACGAATGCAAGGAAGTTCTTCTTCACTCAGAGGGTGGTGGACACCTGGAACGCGCTTCCCGGAGAGGTGATAAGACAGAGTACAATTCTGGGGTTCAAAAAGGGACTGGATGACTTCCTGGAAGCGAAGGGGATAACAGGGTACAGATAGAGGTTTACCTTACAGGACATTGAGCGAATAGGGTATGGATATTTTAGGTTAGGTAGGGAACACTTTCAGGTCATGGACCTGGGGGGCCGCTGCGGGAGCGGACTGCCGGGCACGATGGACCCCTGGTCTGACCCGGCAGAGGCAATGCTTATGTTCTTATGAAAGCTGAGATGAAGTGAGAATGCAAAAGCGGTAACACGATTGTTATGGGAGACTTCAACTATCCCGGGATAGACTAGAGTCTTGGAAACTCAAAAGGCGCTAGGGAGACAAGATTCCTGGAGGCTATACAGGACTGCTTCATGGAGCCGACGAGAGGGAATGCCACTTTGGATCTAATCCTCAATGGGCTAAGAGGACCTGCAAAAGAAGTGGAAGTAGTGGGGTCGTTGGGAAACAGCGATCACAATATGATCAAGTTCAAAGTTGAAGTAAGAATATTGAAGGGGAAGAGAACCACAGCGACAACTTTTAACTTCAAGAAAGGAAACTACGAAGCGATGAAAGTAATGGTAAGGAAGAAACAGGAACAGCTCAAAGAAATCGTAGAGTGTAGTACAAGCCTGGTCTTTATTCAAGGACATGGTGAGCGAGGCGCAAAATCTGTATATCCCCAGATTTAGAAAAGGGTGCAAAAAGAGCCAGACAAAAGACCCGGCATGGATAACTAAAGCAGTGAAGAAAGTGATAGGAGACAAGAAACATTCATTCCGGAAATGTTAAAAGAACAAAACCGGGGAGAACTGGAAAGAGCACAGGAAGCATCAAAAAGAATGTCACCTCACGGTTAGAAGAGCAAAAAGAGAATATGAAGAGAGGCTAGCCAGGGAAGTATGAAATTTCAAACCTTTCTTCAGATATGTTAAAGGGAAGCAGCCGGCTAGGGAGGAGGTGGGACTGCTGGATGAGGGAGATAGGAAAGGAGTGGTGAAGGAGGAAAAAGACGTGGCGGATAGACTAAACATGTTCTTTTCGTCAGTATTTACAAAAGAGGACATATCCAATGTGCCAGAACCTGAAAAAAATCTTCAAAGGAGATCAAGCAGAAAAATTAACATCCATGGAGGTAAGCCTTGAAGACGTACACAAGCAAATAGATAGATTAAAAACTGACAAATCTCCGGGCCCGGATGGATTCCACCCTAGGGTATTGAAAGAACTAAAGGAGGAAATAGCAGAACTACTACAGCAGGTTTGTAATCTATCCCTGAAAACAGGCATGATCCCGGAGGATTTGAAGATAGCTAATGTTACGCCCATCTTTAAAAAAGGATCGAGAGGTGACCCGGGGAACTACAGACCTGTAAGTTTGACTTCGGTTCTGGGGAAGATGATGGAAGTGCTGATAAAAGACAGCATCAATGAGCATCTAGAAAGGAATAAACTGATGAAAATAAGCCAACATGGCTTCTGCAAGGGAAGATCGTGCCTAACGAACTTATTGCACTTCTTCTAAGGAATTAACAAATGGAAGGACAAAGGGGACCCCATAGACATCGTATACTTAGATTTCCAAAAAGCCTTTGACAAGGTACCACATGAACGCCTACTATGGAAACTGAAGAACCATGGAGTGGAAGGAGACGTACATAGATGGATCAAAAATTAGTTGGCGGGTAGAAAGCAAAGGGTAGGAGAGAAGGGCCACTACTTGGACTGGAGGAGGGTCACGAGTCGGTACTCGGACCGCTGCTGTTCTATGTATATATAAATGATCTAGAAACAGGGACGAAGTGCGAAGTAATAAAATTTGCAGACGACTAAAGTTAGGACTAAAGAGGACTGCGAAGATTTACAAAGGGACCTGAACAAACTAGGAGAGTGGGCGATGAGATGGCAGATGAAGTTTAATGTAGAGAAATGTAAAGTCTTGCATGTGGGAAACAGAAACCCGAAGTACAGCTATACGATGGGAGGGCTGGTAATGGGTGAAAGTACCCAAGAAAAGGACTTGGGGGTAATAGTGGACAACACAATGAAGCCGTCGGCACAGTGCACAGCAGCCTCTAAGAAGGCAAATAGAATGCTGGGTACTATCAAGAAAGGTATTACAACCAGAACGAAAGAAGTTATCCTGCCGTTGTATCGGGCGATGGTGCGCCTGCATCTGGAGTATTCGTCCAATATTGGTCACCGTACCTTAAGAAGAAAAGAGCGACACGAATGATAAAAGGTATGGAAAACCTTTCATATGCTGAATGATTAGAGAAACTGGGGCTCTTTTCCCTGAAGAAGCGGAGATTTAGAGGGTACATGATAGAAACTTACAAGATCATGAAGGGCATGGAGAAAGTGGAGAGGGACAGATTCTTCAAACCTTCGAAAACTACAAGAACGAGAGGGCATTCAGAAAAATTAAGAAAGGACAGATTCAGAACCAATGCTAGGAAGTTCTTCTTCACCCAAAGGGTGGTGGACACCTGGAATGCGCTTCCAGAGGGTGTGATAGGACAGAGTACGGTTTTGGGGTTCAAGAAGGGATTAGATAATTTCCTGAAGGAAGAGGATATAGATAGAGGATTACTATACAGGTCCTGGACCTGATGGACCGCCGGTCTGACCCAGCAGAGGCACTGCTTATGTTCTTATGCTTATAAGTTTCAAGTTTATTAGGATTTTATATACCGCCTATCAAAGTTATCTAAGCGCTTTTACAATCAGGTACTCAAGCATTTTCCCTACCTGTCCCGACGGGCTCACAATCTATCTAATTAATGTACCTTACCATTTGTTCCCACTATCCCACTGAGCCTTTTCTACTGGTGGGTGATTTTAACTTGGTAGTGGATCCTGAGCAGGATAGGTCATCTTTGCTGCCTACCCCTTTATGCCCCAGGGGCCATATGCTTTCTGTTCTACTTTAGATGTGATAGACCCCTGGAGGCTTCTCCATCCAGAAGTCCGAGAATATAATCACCTTTCTTGTGCACATGACACCTGTCCCGTTTGGACTACCGTACATCTTCTTGTCATCTGCTTTGTTCTTATCGGTGACTATTTCTGATCATACGCCTGTTTGGGTAGTTATTCAGCTTAATGTTTCCTACTTTCGGTCTGTTCACTGGCGTTTTCTGGCTTATCTGTTTCAAGATTCTGATTTCCGGAAATTCTTCCTCAGTGGGAAGATTTTGTTCTCCGTAATGAGCAGCATCAGGATGACCCTTTCCTTTTTTGGAGCACTGCCAAAACTGTTCTTCGAGGTTACATTTTGGCCTACACCTGTACTCAGAATCGTAGAATTAACAAGGTGATTATTACTTTAGAAAGAGCTCTCCGGTTAGCCAAGCGTGAGCATATCGCCTGTCCCACTTCTGGGTCGAGGGAACAATATTTAGCTACACAGACTGCTTTAAATTCCTTGTTGCATACTCATACACAGAAATGGACTTCTTATCGAAAATATAATTTCCAGCATTTCAGGAACAAACCGGGCAGTTTGTTAGCTACCATAGTTGATAATCATACCTGTAGAAAGCCCATCTTGACTTTTCTTAAGTCCAATGGTGACATAGAGCTCTTTGCTTCTCAATATGGCCCTACACCGTCTTCCTCAGCTTCGTTAGTCACTGATTATCTCGTTTCCTTGGGCATGTCTGGTTTATTGGAGGCCGCTATTCAGAGTTTAAATAGGCCTTTGCAGGCTGTGGAATTGCAAAAAGGTATAAGATTAACAAAATTGGGCAAAGTCCCTGGTCCAGATGGGTTTTTGGGAGAATTTTACTGTATCTTTGTGACCCCTTGTTAGCATATTATAATACCGCTATATCTTGAAACCAGGTAAACCAGCTGATAGTCCTAGTTCTTATAGACTGATCTCATTAATTAATGTGGATCTAAAACTCTTCTTTTGCATTCTAGCTGATCATCTTATTGGATACATTCCTGAGTTGATTCATGGCGATCAGGTGGGCTTTGTTCCTGGTAGACAATTGGTCCAAAACGTTCTTAAGGTCCTGCTTGCCTTGGCTCACTCTTAACATTTTAATATGCCTTCCTTGTTGGTTAGCCTTGATGTAGTTAAAACATTTGATAATGTACATTGGTCCTTTTTATTTCATACTTTGGACTGTATTGATATACCGGGTCTTTTTCGTTCGAACATTGGCTCTCTTTATTCTAATCCCACAGCTTCCCTGTTAGTGACTGGGGCACGCTCTGATACCTTTTCAGTTCTTCGTAGTACTAGACAGTACCTTTTCCATTCATTCTCACATTGGAACCCCTTCTCTGCACTCTGGGTCACTTTGATGAGGTGAGTGGGCTTGTGGTAGCTAATCAGGAACTTAAAACTTTAGCGTTCGTGGATGATTTGTTGCTCTTCTTGACCAGACCTGAAACATCGCTTCCAGTGGCATTAGACCTTTTTTCAGAATATGGGTTTTATTCTGGTTTATCGTTCAACTTAGATAAGTCTATGGTTGGCACATTTCCTTTACAGTGGGCAGGCTCTCATTTCAAATGTCTTTTGATCTTGCCACTGTTTATGCTATTAATGTGGTCCCCTTGTTTGCTTCTCTAATAAATTGCTTTTGTGGCACACATTACCTTTATCTCTTCTGGGTCGGGTAATTACCCAGGTTGGCTTTATGGTTTTCAAGTGTTGCCTCTTTATTTACACTAGATTGATTCAAGCATTTTTATGGAAAGGAAAGCATGTGCGTCTTTCTTACAAGATGGCGGCACAACCACGGTATAAAGGTGGCTTGTATCTATTGAATCTTCGCCATCTCACCATAGGGTGTAGCATGAGGCATATTAATGATTATTTTAGGGGCACAGCAGATTTGACGATTGCTTGTTTTCATAAAGAACATTTTCGTGCACATTTACACTCTAAACCAGGGATCTCAAAGTCCCTCCTTGAGGGCCGCAATCCAATCGGGTTTTCAGGATTTCCCCAATGAATATGCATTGAAAGCAGTGCATGCACATAGATCTCATGCATATTCATTGGAGAAATTCTGAAAACCCGACTGGATCTGGCCCTCAAGGACCGGAATTGCCCATGTTTGGTCTTGTCCAGTCGTCTCCAAAGTCCCTCCTCAAGGGCCACAATCCAGTCGGGCTTTCAGGATTTCCCCAATGAATATGCATTGAAAGCAGTATGTGCACATAGATCACATGCATATTCATTGGGGAAATCCTGAAAACCCGACTGGATTGCGGCCCTCAAGGAGGGACATTGAGACCCCTGCTCTAAACCTTCAGTTATTCCACCAGCTCTGCCAGTTTGGCTTCTCTGTAGTCCTTTGGGCCGGACTTGGCGCTGGGTCTGCAGGTTCCATGGTGTCAGTGCTCGTGTGGCTCTTTAGTTGTCTCTCTGTTTCAATGGGCAATTTCTTCTAGGTATGGAGGGTGCCCGGTTTCTTAGATGGGAAGCAAAGGGGTTGAAATTTTTATTTCGTCTGGTGCAGGACGATGGGCAGGTGCATTCTTTTGAGCGCCTTAGTAGAGATTTTGGTCTCTCTCCTTTGGATCGATTTGCAGATGCATCATTTTTTTATCTTCTTTGGGGAGAGCCAATTTGTCTCTTGCTCGTCAAGAACTTTTGTCCTCTGCCTATGCTTTGGGGTCTCAGAGGAAAGTTCCCCTCAAATTTCATCATAGACATTTGAAGGATGAAACCCCTTTGTCTGACCTCATGGTCTCAGGATCTTCAAGTGGGTTTGCCAGATGATATTGTTTTAAAAGCTGTACAGAGTTTTTCTTCCTTGTGTAAGTACATGTATTTTTGGGAAATGGATTATAAACTGGTATTTCGCCTGTATATTTCACCTAGACGGGCCCATCTTGCAAGGTTCCGTCCTACTTCTGCTTGTCCTAAATCTGGACAACGAGATGCACATTTGGGCCACATGTTTTGGACCTGTCCTCTTGTTGCAGTTTTTTGGGACAGTGTATATATTTTCATTGGAACAATCTGGAGGATGACGATTCGGCCTTCTCCCAGGGTACTTTTTGGTTTCCAACCGTCTCATCATCCAAGACAGAAGGGTTTGAGTGCTTTTCTCAAGTGGAGTACTTTAATGGCACTGAAATGTATCTTGCTTAAGTGGCTTGATTCAGATGCACCCTCTCCATGTGGCGGATACACTTGCTTACTTGGGAACGTTGTGACATGACTGACCTTGCCTCTACCAAGGGCTTGCACTTCCAAGCTACATGGGAGCCCTTCTGCTCTACTATGACTCCATTGGCTAGGAGTCGTATTTTGAATTGCTAACTGGTTTCTATTCTGTAATGTGTGTTTTTTAAAGCAAATTTTCCTTTCGTTTGTGCAGTAAGTTTTCTGGTCATGGGACTCCTGAGGGGGACTGGGGGGAGGGGTGTGTGTGGTGAGTTGGTAGCTTTTTGTACTTTAGAGAAATTTGAGTCTTGTTTGCTTTCAGTGTATGCTGTATTTGGTTTATCTATTGACTCAACAAAAATCATTTGAATTGGATTTGAAAATTTCTGATGTTCATCGACCATCTTTAAGGATTTGGTTTTAGCCACTGAACTATGTATGTTTGTTTAACATTTTATACTTGTTATTATGGAAACCATATAGGTAATATATGGTATATAAATTTTTAAATAAATAAACTGAGTGCCCTCGGGATGGTTCCAAAGTGATAGGTTGGGTCAGGAACTGGTCATGTGGAAGACGACAGAGGATAGTGGTCAACGGAGATCGCTCTGAGGAAAGGGATGTTACCAGTGGTGGGCCTTAAGATTCTGTTCTTGGGCCTGTTCTTTTTAACATTTTTATAAGCGAAATTGCTGAAGGGCTGTCAGGTAAGATTTGCCTCTTTGCGGATGATACCAAAATCTGGAATAGAGTAGACGCGCTGGATGGTGAAGCTTGAAGAATAGTCCAAAATTTGGCAGCTAAAATTTAAGGCTAATAAATGCAAAAACCCGAAGGAACAGTACAGTTTAGAGCAGTGTTCTTCAACTACCGGTCGGTGAATCGGTGTCGGTCCGCAGAAATTTTCTGCTGGTCTGCAGGGCCGGCATCTCCATCGGACCCAAGACAGTGTTCTGTAGCCACCGGTTCACGGTGCGATCAACACGACGTCATCGGGCTTCTCCCTGAGTGCTGCAGTGCACAAAGCCATGGGAAAAGACTCCTACACAAGTCCTGCGCCTGAACCAGAAGCCTTCTCTCTGACGTCATAACGTCAGAGGTAAGGCTTCCAGATGAGACGCGGGATTTGTGCTGCCCTCAGCTTTGCGCACTGCAGCACTCAGGAAGCTGGCCCGAAGATAACACCGGGGAGCAGGCCAGAAGTCAAGGCACAGCATGGAGAGAGCGAGACAACAACGGTAGGGGGAATGCTTTTTTTTTTTTTTTAATTTAGTGATTGATTTGTCTGTTCAAGAAGAAATGCATTTGTTTCTTTTCCTCTGGGGTTGTACTGCTTGCAGAGTCTTGCATCTTAGGGTTTGTTTATAAATATTAGTACTTTTAGTTTTTGGTCCTGCATGGGGTTATCTGTTTTCTGGTAGGAATGAATGTTGAAAAGCATACCGTGTACTTTGTGTATTTTAATTTTGTGGTTAACCATTATGTGTTGTTAATACGATTATATTGTGTGTATACACTTCCCCCTCCCCATTCACCATTTCCACATTTGTGATTTTTTTTTGGGGGGGACCATATTTTATCACATTCCCGCCTCTCTCCCGCCTTCCTCCCAGCATCCCGGCCTTACCTGGTGGTCTAGCAGGCTTTCGGGGCAGGAGCGATCTTCCTACGCTACTGCTCCATGTAGATCGCCGATAGGAAATGGCTGCCTTGAGCTCCCGCCGTAGTCTCGAGAGACTACGGGAACTCACGGCAGTCATTTCCTATCTTCACTAGCTGGCATCCTTGCTCACAGACTGTTGCAATCGGGCCCACTGCTGTTCATGTTGAAATCATGTCTCAACTAATCCACAACGCTGTGGTGAAGAAAAGCAGCAATTATTCCAACAAGGCTCTTATTTCGCCACCTGCATCAGGGAAATATGCAATGTTCTCTCTCCCTCCAGCTCCGTGCACCGAAGGCTCCACGCTGATGCCTGTTTTTACATCCAAGGTCCTCCTGACATCACTTTCGGTTAGATAAATTTCCACTCAAAAAAAGAGGAAAAAAGGGGGGAAAACTCTAATAAAACGCACACCATTCAATTCTTTGATTCAATCCTTTAGGCCAAATAATGCTCACTCTGGTAGGGTCTGATTTTCACATCACCCCTCCGTGGTGTCACGGGCATGTGATCCAACACAAAACACCGGAACTCTTCCAGCACATGACACTGCTCCATGCAGTGCCACGTCAGCACATCCACCTGTCTTTTGTGGGCAGTATTCGAGCGATGTTCAAACAGCCAAGTCTTCAAACTCCGCGCCGTATGTCCTATATAGCACAACCTACATGGACAAACTATGGCCACGGTTTCACAGGTGGCAGCACACTTCATCGTCCACACTGGTTGTCCCGGAATGCATATCTGATCTCCTTCATTCATAAAGGTACATGCATTACATCGACCGCAGCAAAATAAACCCACCCTCCCTTTTTCAGACTTTGACCACATATCTGATGGACATAAAAGATCCTTAAGATTTTTGTTCCGAGAGAACGCAAATTTGCATTCTAAAGATTGACAGTTTGTTTTAGTTTGAACATAGGCCATAAGTTCTTTATCTTCCTGCTTAACCTTTGAGATACAGTAGAGAATCGCAAAACACATGCAATAGAACTGTCATTAACTTTTTTAGGCTTATATTGCAACAGTTGGTCTCGGGAACTGAACCTAGACCGTTTGAATGTTTTTGAAATTACAGTCTTTGGATAGCCACGCTCTACATACTTAGCTGTTAAATCTTTCGCTTGATTGACATACTCTTCCGTAGAATGACGGAAATACTAAGAAACTGGAAGGTTATTTTTTAGACTACTAGGATGCATGCTTGTTCCGATCAGAGGGCATAGTAAATATAGTTGTCAAAAATATCCCCTCGGTCTGCAAGATTTTTACATCCCAAAAATGTTTATCTCCTGCATACTGCTCTGCATTTCAAATTTGATAGTCGGGTGACAGGCGTTGAGGTAAGCAACAAAACCGTTCAATTGCTCATCAGTAGATTCCCACAACAAAAAAAAATGTCGATATACCTCTTTCAAATTTTTATATGGCCAAAAAACTGTGAAGAATACACCCAGACATTTAAATACCTACGTGGCGTAAATGTGCATCACTCGAGTCTCTTTCATTTGATAGGAAGCTCTGGAATGAGAGGGAATAGGATGAAGTTAAGAGGTGATCGGCTGTAGAGTAAGCTAAGGGAAGGGTAATAGATGTGGTGGAGATGGAGAATGTGCCTGAATTCAAGAAGACGTGGGATAGGCATGTGGGATCTCTTGGAGAGATAAGGAGATAATGGATACTGCGGATGGGCATTTGGCCTTTATCTGCTGGTATGTTTCTATGTAGAAGGTTTCAGTATATTGTCTATGATGACACCCAGATCGTTTTCTTAGGTACTGACCCCCTAAGGTTGGCGCTTGCATCCAGTAACTATGATTTGGATTTTCTTCCCAAAGAAAATCATTTTTCATTTATTCACGTTAAATTTAATCTGCCCAGTTTTCCAATTTCCTAAAGATTGCCTATAAGTTTTCACAGTCTACATGTGTTTTAACAAATTTAATCACCTCACTTGTCGTTTCAATTTCCAGATCATTTATAAATATGCTAAATAGCACCAGTCCCAGTACAGATCCCTTTGGCACTATTCACCCTTCTGTCCAATGACCAATTCCTAATCCAGCAGAAAGCATTGCCTCCAATTCCATGACTCTTGAATTTTCTCAGGAGGCTCTCATGTAAGATGCGCTGCCAGCGGCTCGTGAAGAGAGTGAGTGTGGCTGGATATCACTGTAGGACAAGATGCCAGAGGAAGGTACACTTCCATGGAAGCCCCAGGTGAACTGCTTCCATCCCTACAGGATTCCCATCAACCCTGTTCCCATAGAGCTCTCTATTCTATACCACTTGCGCCAAAGGCTCCATCACCAACGTGAATAGGAATGGGAAGAGTGAGCAGCCTTGCCACATAACCCTTCCCAAGGAAAAGCTGGATGAATATGCCCCATTAACCTTTACACATGCTTCAAAGAGCTATAAAGTTCAGCCAGGCAACAGAATCCAGATTGTATTTCCATTTTCTGGAGCACTTTAAACATAAAAGGCCAATGAACCCTGTCGAAGGCTTTCTCTGTGTTAACTCTAAGCCAGGGTTCTTCAACCGCCGGTCTGCAGACCGGTATTGGTCCGCAGAAATTTTCTGCCGGTCTGCCAGGGCCGGTGAGATCAGGGAAGCTCTGATGTTTTGCTTCCTGCAACAGCACCAATAGCTTCAGCGCAGCGATTCGCTTAGGCAGTCTTGGGTCCTTTGATGGGTTGCGCCACCTCTGAGGAAAGAGGAAGTTGCATCATCAGAGGCGGGCTGCGACTCAGCAAAAGCCCCAAGGCTGCCTAAGTGAATTGCTGCACTGACGCTATTGGCACAGTTGCAGGCAAGTACTGTAGGGAGCGGAGGGAAGGGGAGGAAGCCAGTGTTGGATGCTGGGAAGCTGCTGGATAAAGGGAGAGCTGTTACTGGACTTGGAGGGAGGGAGGGAGAAGGAGAGATGCTGCTGGGAGGGGAGGAGGAAAAAAGGAAGGAGACATCTGGCAGGGAGAATAGAGGGGAAGGAGTCAGGGTGGAATGGAGAGATTAGATGAGGGAAAGGGGAGAGACAGAGGAATGGGAAAGTAGAGAGAGAATGGGAAAGTAGAGAGAGAATGAGGCTGGGAAGGGGGTCAGCAGAGAAATAAGGAGAGAGGGACAAATATGCTAGATCTGGTGGAGAGATAAAAATGAAGAGAGCAGTGAAGCTGGAAAGGAAAGAGGGGGCGCAGGCTGGATGGAAAGGGGAGAGGGGCATAAAAAGAAGGCAGATACCATATGAAAGGGGGAGATGCTGGACTTGAAGAGACAGAGGGCAGATGCGGAAGAGAGTGAAAAAACGATGAATGCAGAAACCAGAGAAGACAAAAGGTAGAAAAAAATAATTTTATTTCTATCTTGTGATTAGAAATATATCAGATTTGAAATATGTATCCTGCTAGAGCTGGTGTTTGACATAACTGGGGACTGCAAAGCCCAGGCAGTGCTTCTTTAGCTTCCAGCTGGCTTAGGGCTCTCTCTCTGACCAGGGGGCAGTTGCCCGAGTTGCACTCCCCTTACACCATTCCTGTCATGTGTGACTGTGGTATTCTGTTAGCATGATATTTCTGTAGCATTCTGAAATAATTTGGCTTATTCAATTTTCTTGATAGTAGAGGGAATATATGTGAAGGGGAGGGGAGACGAGGGTTTTGTTGATTCTTGCTCTGTATTATTTGTATTTATAAAATGACAGTTGTCCTTTCCGTCCCATTAGTCTCGTTTGCCCTATGTAGAGTAGGAAGGGGGGGGAAGTTTGGTTGCTATTACTCTTCTTCTGTACATGCTTGTTATATTATTGTATATGATGCATCATTGTTTGTACTGTGCACCTGGGGGGTCCCCTGGCGTTGTATTTGCTGTTGTTTGCATCAATTAAAATTGTTTGAACCTAAAATGACAATTGTACAGAATATTGTTTCTTTTTATACTTTAATAAAATACGTTCAATATAAAATCATAACTATTTGAGGCTTGTGCAAATGGGGTCAAATTGTTCACGGAGACCGAGCTGTGCGGACGGGGCGGAGACGGAGTTTTTTTATTTCAGTCTTAGTAGTTTGCCGGTCCACAAAATAATTCTTTTATTTCCACCGTTTCTTAAGTGTAAAAAGGTTGAAGAACAGTGCTCTAAGCTCTTTCCTGCTAACCCATACGAAGGGCTCCTTTTACAAAGGTGCGCTAGCCGAAAAACTACCACCTGCTTAAAAGGAGGTGGTAGCGGCTAGCACGCATGGCATTTATTCCGCGTGTTAGGGCCCTAACGCACCTTTGTAAAAGGAGCCTTAAATTTAACATTCGTTTGATATTATCTATTGTTTGTTTGCAGGGAACAAATTCCACTTGTTTAAAATGTACGAATGGGACGACTGTTTTGCCAGACAAATAACCAGGATTTTTGCCATAAAGTTAAGGTCCATATTTAGTAGTGATATTGGTCAGTACAAAATGCAGAAGGATTCATCCCTACCGGGTTTACATAATATAGTAATCCCTGCTGTGTTCATTACCTTGGGTACAAACCCTTCATCCCTAAAGGAATGAAATACTCTGGATCATAAGCAGAACCAGCTGGACTGCAAATAGTTTAGAACATCACATCATAAGAGTTGCCATACTTGGACAGCATCCTGTTTCTAACAGTGACCAAGCCATGTTATGAGTACCTGGCAAAATCCCAAGCAGTAAAATAGATTTTAGGCTATTTATCCTAGGAATAAGCTATGGAATTCCCCAAGCCATCTTAATAATGGTTTACGGCCTTTTGTTTTAGGAAGCTGGCCAAACCTTTTTTAAACCCTGCTAAGCTAACTGCTTTCACCACATTCTCCGTCAACAAATTCCAGAGTTTAATTAAACACCACGGTTGTCCAGAAAATCTTAAAACTGTGCAAATTTAAGTTTTTTCCCATGAATTTTATTGTACTTGATCAGAAACTAATTTTTGGAAGTTTTTTGAAATCCATCCTGGGGTTGCTCGAAGCCGCTGGTTGCATAGAGCTCCATTTTTCTTGGAATTTGCTGCTGTTTTTGTTTGATGTAGCAAATTTCTTGGTATTATGGCTGCGGCTTTTGTGTTTTCACACTCTGCAATAATGCATTGATGAAAACACATTTTATACAAAAAATCTAGCAGTATTTTATTAAATGAACCTTCAATATTTGCACTTTATTGGGGAAAATAACAACAGAATTTTTTTTTAAAATTCTTTATTTTATTAATTGTAACAAAAATTAGAATATTAACACCATAATTTCAATACAAAACATAAGATATATTCAGAACAGTAAACTAATAAATTAGCACATCTTATCTTCCCAACAACTAAAACAATCCCCCCCTCAGAAGACCTGGATTCCAAATTCGTAAGGATGGATTGGTGTACCATTCAAACCTTTCAAAGACCCTCTCTTTCCAATTCAATAAACCTCTCCCAAATATCTCTGCATTTCATCCACTGATTTGTTAAAAGGGCCGATAATCTATATTTTTCACAAACTATTCCTAAACGGTCTCTCCTATATCTAATGGGGGCTATATTTGAAGTACGCCATTGCTGAGCCAGTGTCAATCGAGCAACTATAAATGTCAAATCCATAAGTTTGGGTTGAGAGGACGTTAGCCCCTCCACTCCTACTCCCAGCAGTGCTTTTTCAGCATTAACTTTAAATGGAGTTTGGATTAACTTACTCGCATAGTCAAATTCCTGCTGCTCCCAGTACTTCTGGACCTTTTGGCAATTCCACCAAACCCTTTCCAACAGGCAACATTATCTTCCCTAGTATATTTGCTAATTAAAACCGGAGTATCTCAAGAAGAAAATACCACCTATTTGAGTCACTCCAGGTTTTAAAAGTAGAAATTCTTTCCTTCTTTTTTGAGTCTCTCTAGAGACATCAGGGAAAATCTGAATGTGCTGTCCCAGGAAGTCTTTGGACCTATTTTTAAAGAAAAGTTTCAATATCCAATCCTTGTCTGGGGCCAAAGCGACAGACAACAAGAGAGTGGCTGGAACGGCCAGTTCTCTATCTGATTGTTCTAATATTGCGGAAATGAGATATCTTCTTGAGATATCCATGTAAATGTGTGGTTAGATATTTATCATTGAAGTATATTTTTACAGAGCCATCTCAATTAATTGGTTTTCTCTCGGGGAAACGTCTTGAAAAAGGAATAAGAACAATAGCGCCCATGGAAAGTTAACTCCCTGCACTTTAGTAAGACATGGACTTTTTCTTTTAAATTAATTTGTATTACATTTGTTCTACTCTTCAATCTTGGATCCAATAATTTTGAGGACTAGTGTGAGATCAGCTAGGATATTATTACTTTATTTAATCATTTTTATTTTTCAATTGAACTATGATTGTGGTATATCTTAATCTTGGAATTTCAGTTTAGTACGTTGTTTGATGTATATGCTTGGTGATATTGTAAAATTCTATAAATAAAAAAAAAACCAAACCGGAGTAATATACCATCGTACTAAGAGTTTAATAGCATTTTCCCCCAGTGAGGCTGCTCTGGCTATTTGGAAAAGGTGCATTCCAATTGTCCCCCACTCATCAGTTTGACCATTCCTTCCCCAGATCTTTTTCCCATGCTTTCATATATGAGCTTTTCACTTCCTTATCATCATGTATAATTCTATATAACCAAGAAATACATCCTTTTGCAACTGAGTTTTCTATTCCCTTTTCAAATTCAGATTTCTTTAAGACTTCTTTGCCTTATATGTCAAAGATGTAGTTTTCACCTGTAGATAAGGATAAAGATCTTTCGTTTCCAATTGATATTGATCCTTAAGGTCTGCAAAGGCTTAACCTCCCCTTCGTCAATCAAGTGTCCAAAACATTTCAGAACCTTTGCCTCCCACTAGAGAATGACACGGTGACAAAATTCATCACCGTTCCCGTCCCCGCGGATAACCACGGGAAACCATCTTCATGTCATTCTTTAAGGATAGAGGGAAGAATCAGAGTATGAATGGCCACAACCACTGACCCGCAAGCTTTGCTTTGAAGAATGCTGAGATTGAGCAGCAACATTCCAGAGCAGATATTGTGATGTCATAATGCCTCATTCCACCAGTGCCTAAGAGCCAATCACATCAGTGATGTCACAATGGCTTCATTATCCTTGGCTCCCATAAGAATCAGAGTATGAATGGCCACAACCACTGACCCGCAAGCTTTGCTTTGAAGAATGCTGATGTAGAAGGACCGAGGCTGAAACAGACACTACAGAATGACAGTGTCTGGTATCCAGAGCAGATATTGTGATGTCATATTGCCTCATTCCACCAGTGCCTAAGAGCCAATCACATCAGTGATGTCACAATGGCTTCATTATCCTTGGCTCCCATAAGAATCAGAGTATGAATGGCCACAACCACTGACCCGCAAGCTTTGCTTTGAAGAATGCTGATGTAGAAGGACCGAGGCTGAAACAGACACTACAGAATGACAGTGTCTGGTATCCAGAGCAGATATTGTGATGTCATAATGCCTCATTCCACCAGTGCCTAAGAGCCAATCACAGGGGGAGGAGTTCTAACCTCCAAACACAACTTGGACTTTACTCACAAATTTACTCCCCCCCCTGTACTCTTTTAAACCAGACAGCTGATGCTATGTTTTCTCTGACAGTTTAAATTCACAGCACCGACAGCGTTCTTTTGACGATGTTACCACATCGCAAACTTGAAGCATTCTATCAGCATTGAAAAGGTTTTTCAATTTACATACAATAGGGTCTCCTGAAGAAGGAATCGAAACGGGGCCACGTAGAGACCCCGAACCTGTTATAAACTGAATTATCAAGCTGCTCTCAATTTTCTCACAGAGCGATGTTCATTTGAAAAGATTTGTAAAGATAAGAAAAAACAAAGTATTTTCATACAAGTGTTTGAAAGACTGTAAAGACATTTATTTATTTATTTATTTACTTTTGTAATCAAACTTGGAGCGTAACCAGAACTAATAAAGTTGCAACGACTGAAAAATATACTTTGGTTCATCACTAGAGGGCGCAACTCTCTTCTTGAAGAACTCTATACCTCTGAGTGACTTTCAAACGTTACGGTTGCAATCCTGAAGTTTGGTTACCAATTTGAATGATTTTTCTATGTAGCATTCTGTAATTTGGCTGGTTCAGTTTTCTCAGAGGAGGGGATCTTGGGGAGAGAGGGCTGTGGCTCACTGGTTCAGCTGCTGCCTCTATGTGAGATCAAATCCCAGTGCTGGGCAAGTCACTTAATCCCCCAGTGCCCACCTCTTTGAATGTCTGCTTTGAAATGCCAAAGTGACAAATAGGCAGTTTACAAGTCCCCATTCCCTTATTCTGTGAGATTTATATCAAATGACAATTGTACAGAATAGTTTCTTTTTATACTTGAATAAAATTCAAGTTCAATAATTATTCGAAGCTTGTTCGGATCAGACAGTTTGCAGGGACAGGGACTGAGCTCTCAAGGACAGGGACACGTTTCCCCCCACATCATTCTCTAACTCTAACAACCTCCCAGTCTTGGTTCTTTCTCCCTGTGCAGGATTCCTTGTTGGCGGGAATCTCCTCCCTCAGGATTAGAAAGGAATTGGGGGAGGAGCCGAGACGGCTGGTGATGTCACAAGGGAGAAGGCGGAGCTTCACACCAAAGGCTCTGCCCCTTGTAGTGCTGATTGGTCAGAATGATCTTTGGGGCGGGAAGAGGAGTGGAAGGTTCCGCCCCCTAGCAACGGCAGAGAGGAGGGGTTTCGGCTGATGGCTAGATTTTCCCTGAGGGCGGGAAAAGGTGACGGGCTGAACTTAACATAGGAAAGAGTCGTCCATCTTGTGCTGGAGCCTCAAGTGCCCAGTTTCTTTCAGCCTCTGCTCTTCTCTCTTCTCCCAGCCCAGGGAAATGGCTGCAGGAGCTTCTGCTCAGGTAGGAGCTCCCCCTCCCCCCCTTTTCCTTTTCTCTATTTCCCTGGCAGTGGGAGGGGCAAAATGGGAGGAGGGGACTTGGAATGACACAACCACACTCCAAGGGACTAAAGTCCCGAAATCTATCCTATTCGTGTCCTATCCGTTTCCGAGTCATTGTAGCCGATCGATTCAGTAAAGCTTGTCCATGCAAATGATCCAATCGTAAATATCCCACACCTCTGGAACCAACTCCCCCCCCAACTTAGACAACAGAACTCATTATTAACATTCCGTAAATCGATAAAGACCCTCCTCTTCTCCCCCCCCTTACGCCCCACCCCTCCACTCTCCTATCACCTTCCCGAACTCCAGTATAACCCTCTCTTACTCTCTCCACTAACAAATTGTACCTAAACGCATATAACTCTCCTTAAACTAAACTACTGTATTTCCCCCTTCTCTCTTTCTGCTATACTCTCCCTGTATTTAATTCTCTCCAAAATCTATAAATCCAATCACTAAACCTGTTGTATTACTTATATGTCTAGTTACTCTCCACTGTGTATGTTCATTTGTAGACCGTTCTGAGCTACTGGGAGGACGGGATAAAAATCCAAATAAATAAATACGCCGCTATTAGCGCTGAAACATCGATCGACTTATCCATGCTGGTTTTGAAGCTCATAACGCATGCGCTAACTCTTTAGGACTTCACTGCGTAGAAATGGGGCGTGGTTTAATCGCGGACGTCATTAGCTATATCTGCCGTGAAGCAAAAGAAACAACTAGCGACACACATGCACGCGACAATCTAGCTGGGGGAGGGATAGCTGGCCCTTGAAAGTTATATTTGATTTAGGAATTTTTTTTTTTTGTTATTTGGCATCGATATTTCAAATGTACAATGTGCAAGGGGAACACGGGGTTAATCCGCAATTTTCTCGCCATGTGCATTAAAAAGCCAAGATTCACTCCCGCGCTTGCTATGCGCATTCCAAAAAAATTTTAAAAAATATTTCTAACACTTATGTACATGAAAGTTGACATATATTGAAAAGTTTAGATATATTTTGGATTTTTGTAGGGGAAGGTATATATTTTTAATGGCGTCCTTAACATGCACGCATCAGTTGTAGCCGGCGAGGATGTAAACGACTGATCCTCAGCAGTCGTAACTTTTTGGACAGGAAAGGCCAGTCGGTTTGGACGAAATGGTTTCATGAATCGACGCGTTAAGAAATTTACATGCCTTTTGCTCATTCGGATGGGGTGCGGATGGAGTCTGGAGGAAAGTTAGTGAATCGAGCTGGAGTTGGAAAGTGAGCGCAAATCGAGTGATACACGATCGGTTTGCTTAGGGATTCACTAATCTGCCCAATCGGGCTCGATCAGGACAGGTCTGATGAATTCAGGAATGAAAAATATGCAGATGGGGGCGATTGGAGGAACGCCCCCATCTGCCTGCACGGATTGCTCTTATGCGATCTGTAGATGGTCTGCGCATGCCAGTCTGAGACGAGACCTTCTTTTTGAACTTAAAACTTTTTTTTGTTAGTTTTTAGCCCTGCAAGCCCGTGGTTTTAAACCACTTTAAACCCGTGGGTTAAAACTTCAGACTCGCAGGGCAGGAAAGGGCAGGAGAGCTTTAGGGAAGGGCAGAACGGCGATGCAGCAGGAGAGATTCGGGGAAGATCGAGGCAGAGCAGGGCAGCATTCAGGGCGAGTAGGCAGGAGAGATTGCAAGCTTCCATTCAGAAAGACGTTTTCGACTGGTCCCCACCAGTCGCTTCTTCATGTGATCGGCCAGCCCAGTCAGATCATAAATTTGGTGTTGTGAATCGCCCCCAGCCCATGTGTTTCATCTCATTTGCGTATCGCAGGAGAGGTAAGTGAATCAAGCTGGAGGGAAATTTGACAGTAAAGGGGTCGCAAACCGATCGGTACACTTATAGTGTCTTTTGGGAGTCTTTGACCCCACGGGTACAGAGTTGTCTTTTGAACATGTAACTTGTATTGTTTTTGCCATAATAAAAAGATTCTTCTCATAAATGGCTCTTAAGAAGGCCTTTGAAGCCGTTTAGATTATTTTCTTCTCTTACTGAAGCTGGAAGGAATTCCAAAGCTCAGATCTTGTCGCAGAGAGGGAACAGTAAGTAATCTGCGATCTGAAGATCTAAGGACACGGGACATTTTTCTATGAATTGAGGAGATTTAGTTTGCATCGTTTTAAAAGTTATTCATGAAATTTTATATGAAATTCTATGTTATTACATTTTACTTGATAAGTTCCACGTTTAGGTCACTTGGCAACACATCCATGCTCCATATGTACGCCTCCCCCAACTTATGTGTATCATTTATACAATAATGGCAGAAGGCGCTGAGTGTGTTCCTGGTTTGTGTTTCAGATGCAGGTGAAGTTTGAGGACGTCGTTGTCTCTTTCACCCAGGAGGAATGGGAATATTTAGATGAAGGGCAGAAGGAGCTTTACAAGGAGGTGATGAAGGAGAATTATGAGACTCTGATCTCCCTAGGTAAGGAGACATTTTTCTGAACTTCCTTTACTCCAGAAACTTCCAAGTGTGATCAGAATCTCTCTGTACTAATCTCTATCTTAAGGTGACAGCGTGAGACTATCAACAGATTATTCTCTGTTTCCTGAAGAAGAGCTAAAATGCAGGCAAGGATTAGCCCAAATGGTCAGAACTTGGCTGTAGAAGATTATATTGTACCTGAGTCCAGTGCAAATTAAGGTGTCGTGGTCATCGATCTCTGCTCAGCTTATAGCATTGTCTGACTCTGGACAGCTCCAAAAGCTGCAGAATTGTCTCCAGGATGACCATGTGACAAGAAATCCTCACCAACTTCTGTGTCTCTCAAACTGTGCGCCATGGCAAGATTCCCCAGTTATGCCACGAGAGATTCCAGAATTTTACTTTATTTAAAAAAAATTCCCTTCATAAATATACACTAGAATAAATGAGATGTACATCGTGTATACATCAGGTCAGGCCCTTAAAAACTGTCTCCATCTTCCCCAAGATCAGTCTTAGTTTCTCCTCTTTTCAGCTTTTATCTTGCTTTTCTTCCACATATCTTGGAATGAAGCTTCAGAATAATTTGACTCTTGCATAACAGCAATCTTTGAAGAATTTACAATATTCTCTAGAGAAAAACATTGAGACGATTATCTGGTCACTGTGATAGGATCAAAATATAATATGGACCTAGAGAGCGGCATAATTACATGCTCTGAACAGCCAAAATGATAAACCCATCCAGTTTTGAATATCGGACACCTACAGGAAGAAATTTCATAGATTACTGTGTTTGTAGAAACATGATGGCAGATAAAGGCCAAATGGCCCATCCAGTCTGCCCATTCACAGCATCCACTATCTCCTCCTCTCCTTAAAAAATGCCACATTCCTGCCCACACTTTTTTTTGTCTGTTTGATTTATTATGTATGTTCTCTTGTGAACCACCAAAAACTTTGCATAGTGCTGTATAGAAATCAACTGTCCATTTTTAATAGGCTGCCACACCCAGCTTCAAAAGGGCCACATCAATAGGTACCTAACTTTAGGCGCTGGCTACAGAATTTGGGCCTAAGTGACTTGCCTAGGGTCACAAGGAGTGGCGTGGGGTTTGAACCCATAACCCCAGGGTGCTGAAGCTGTAGCTTCAACCACTGCGCCACACGCTCTTCCATAAATAACTATCTGACCCTTCCCCTGGAATTGGCTGGTGTTGAACCAGGTCTTTCCTTCCTTGAAGAGTAGTGGATTTGGCCTAAGACTCCAAATATGACTCTTAATTAGCACTCCACTCTCTCTGAGGAAAGGACCACCTTGAGCACAGCTGAGGTTCAGGAGATTTAACGAAGGCAACTTCTGGTTTCACAGTAGGCAAACAGATAACTTGGCTACAAAGCATATTTCTTAGAAAGAAAATACATTTCCACCACTATGTCACTCAGACTGGAATTGGCATTAAGCAAAATAGATTCCTAACCTCAGAGCCAAGAATAAATATACGTGAATCACAGTTTTATGCATTCTGTTGTAGATAGCTCTTATGGAGGTGAGTAGGCAGGAGCTGGTCATGCCTCAGTTGGGCTCTCTCTGCCTGCTTTTACATTTTTAAACATTTGTACAGCAATTTTTTAACTGGCATCTAAAAATCACATACAAAGGGGCTATTTTAAGCTCTAATGGTTTGTCAAGCTGTATCTGCTGTACACTACCTTGGGTGAATCTCTTCATAAAGACGGTTATTACATCCCAATAAATAAATTAAATTCATCATAGCTGATCCTTTGAACCTGCTGCATATTTTTCTTTGAAGTATAACTGAGTTTTCATGTTTATTCCTGGAAACAGGCTCTGTAAGGATAAGTCCTGATCTGTTATCGTGGATTAAACAAGAGGGAGAGCCAAATATCCAGAATCCCCAGGAATCAGGAGAGAGAGAAGTTAGACGTTCAGACACGGGTGAGTAACAAATATTCTGCAGAATGATATGGGCTATAGTAATAATAATGCTATACAGAATAAGAGGAGGTATTACGGAGTACTGGTGAGCAATAACTACAGTATATGGAGGTCTTAGAGTACAGCTGAGTAATAATAACTATAGAGAGTAAAACCAATGACTTATCTGTATGGCCCAAATTCTGTAGGTAGCACCTAAAGTGCCTAACTTAATTATATAACAAGACCAATTAAGGGTTTTAATTGACACTAATTGAATGCTAGGCACCTATCAAGAAAAAACGATTCTATAACATGGCGCCTCCAAAAAATTAGGCACTATGCATGTTAGGCGTGGGCGTGGTTTCGTGTTAGACGCCTTCGTACAGAATCGCTGTTCTTAAGCGTGCGTTGACCTCATATGGCCACCTAACTTTTAGTCATGCCTAGGGCTGGCCTATCAACGTGATTAATTATAAGGATATATTTTCTTTTTCCCCCTCAATATTTCTTGTTTAAGGTCATAAATTTTGTGTTTCTCTATTCCGCATTTCTAGATATAGCGATATATTTTCACAACTTTTCTTTTGGAGTTCTTTATAAGGAGTTTTACAAACCTGCAGGTTTTTCTATTGTTCTGTTTCCTAGAGCAGTGTTCGTCAACCTATTTACACCTATGGACCGGCAGAAATAAAATAATTATTTTGTATTTTTCCATTCAATTTCATATATACACACAATATAATCTTATTAACAACACATAATGGTTAAGCTCAAAATTAAACTACACAAAGAACACTGACATTCATTCCTACCAGAACACAGATAACTCCTATGCAAATACGGGACCAAAAACTAAAAGTACTAATATATACAAACAAACCCTAAGATGCAAGACTCTGCATGCAGTACAACCCCAGAGAAAAAGAAACAAATGCATTTCTTTCTGAACAGTGCAAAATACAATTGACACAATTCAATCACTAAATTTAAAAATAAAATCATTCCCCCTACCTTTGTTGCCTCCCTCTCTCCTTGCTGTGCCTTACCTTCTGGCCTGGTCTTGCCTGGCCATTTTATGCCGTCCCCGGTGTTATCTTCATGCCTGCTCCTTCTTCCTCACTGATGCAGTGCACAAAGCTGTGGGCAACGGCTCCTCGCACGTCCTGAGCCTCATCTTGCAATGTCAGAAAGAAGGCTTCCGGTTTAGATGAAGGACGCGTGTAGGAGCCGCTGTCTGTGGCTTTGTGCACTGCGTCAGTGAGGAAGAGGGAGCCAGCCCAAAGATAACACCACATCGATCGCACCGCAGACCGGTGGTTGAAGAACATTGCCCTAGAGCAGTGTTTTTCAACCTTTTTACACCCGTGGACCGGCAGAAATAAAAGAATTATTTTGTGGACCGGCAAACTACTAGGACTAAAATTTTAAAACCCCATTTCCGCCCCATCTCCGCGAGCTCGGTCCCCACAAATCATATGATCCCATCCACACAAGCCTCAGTTATGATTTTATATTGAATGTATTTTATTAAAATATAAAAAGAAACAATATTCTGTACAATTGTCATTTTATAAATACAAATAATACAGAGCAAGGATCAACAAAACCCCTGTCTCCCCTCCCCTTCACACATATCCCCTCTACTATCAAGAAAACTGAACAAGCCAAATTATTACAGAATGCTACACAGAAATATCATGCTAACAGAATACTGCAGTCACACATGATAGGAATAGTTTTAGGGGAGTGCAACTAGGGCAACTGCCCCCTGGTCAGAGAGCGCCCTAAGCCAGCTGGAAGCTAAAGAAGCACTGATTAGGCTTTGCAGTCCCCTGTTATGTCTAACACCAGCTCTAGCAGGATATATATTTCAAATCTGATATATTCTAATCACAAAATAGAAATAAATTTTTTTTTCTACCTTTTGTCGTCTCTGGTTTCTGCTTTCATCTTCTTTTCACTCTCTTCCTTCCAGCATCTGCCCTCTATGTCTCTTCAATCCAGCATCTTCCATCCACTGTCTGTCCTCTCCCCCTTCCATATGGTATCTGTCTTCTTTCTATGCCCCTCTCCCCTTTCGATCCAGCCTGCGCCCCCTCTCTCCTTTTTACATGATTCATTCCAACTTCACTGCTCTCTTCATTTTTATCTCTCCTACACCAGATCTACCATCGTTGTCCCTCTCTGCTTATTTTTTTGTTGACCCCTACCTATCATCAATCTCTCTACTTTCTTCCGGTAGGCCTGTGTCTCCCCTTCCCCTTCTTTAATCTCCCTGCCAGCTGTTTTCTTCCTTTTTTCATTCTCCCTTTCCTACTCCTCCTGTCCAGAAGTAACTCTCTTCCCTTCCTCCCCTCCCAGCAGCATCTCTCCTTCTCCCTCTCCAGTAGTGGCTGTCCCTTTTTTATCCCTTGCCCAGCAGCTTCCCTCCAGGTCCAGTAGCAGCTGTCCCTTTTTTTCCCTTGCCCAGCAGCTTCCCAGACTCCTTTTCCTCCTCCCCTCCCAGCAGCATCTCTCCTTCTCCCTCTCCAGTAGTAGCTGTCCCTTTTTTATGCAGCTGTCCCTTTTTTTCCCTTGCCCAGCAGCTTCCCAGACTCCTTTCCCTCCTCCCCTCCCAGCAGCATCTCTCCTTCTCCCTCTCCAGTAGTAGCTGTCCCTTTTTTATCCCTTGCCCAGCAGCTTCCCTCCAGGTCCAGTAGCAGCTGTCCCTTTTTTTCCCTTGCCCAGCAGCTTCCCAGACTCCTTTCCCTCCTCCCCTCCCAGCAGCATCTCTCCTTCTCCCTCTCCAGTAGCAGCTGTCCCTTTTTTATCCCTTGCCCAGCAGCTTCCCTCCAGGTCCAGTAGCAGCTGTCCCTTTTTTTCCCTTGCCCAGCAGCTTCCCAGACTCCTTTCCTCCTCCCCTCCCAGCAACATCTCTCCTTCTCCCTCTCCAGTAGCAGCTATCCCTTTTTTTCCCTTGCTCAGCAGCTTCCCAGACTCCAATAGTGGCTTTCTCCCCTCCCAGCAGCTCTTCTTACTTCCCAGCACAGCAATTCAGGAAGGCAGCCTCGGGTCCTTTGTTGGGTCGCGCTGCCTCTGAGGAAAGAGGAAGTTGCTTCATCAGAGGCAGCCGCGACTCAGCAAAAGCCCCAAGGCTGCCTTCGTGAATCGCAGTGCTGGAAAGTAAAGGAGAGCTGCAGAGAGGGGAGAAAGCCACTGTCGGAGGCTCCCCAAGATCTCTCCGGCCCAGCGCAGACTTCAGCTGTTGATCTTGCCGGCCCTGCGCGGACCGACAGGAAATTGAAGTGAGTCAATCTCGCCGGCCCTGTGCAGACCGGCAAAAATCTCCTGCGGACCGGCACCAGTCCGCGGACCTGCGGTTGAAGAATAGTGCCCTAGACCACATGTTAGATTGTACATGGAGACTTCAGCTTTGGCTTAAGGTTATGAATTCAGCAAATGAAGTGTGAATAATCTGTTGCATAATACACCCCATTCCCAACTCTCAGAAAAAGAGTATCAGCAGAGCAAATGGCCAGTTTGGGTCGCACTACACTGACGTCATCACCAGTATGCACCCAGGTGAAACAGACACAACACTGAAACAATGCTGGGCATAGAGAATGACCCAGGGAGGAAAAAAAATCTGGTTGCCGCAGGTACATGGATAAGGCTATTCACCGCCCCATTGAGCGGTGAATGACCCTGTCCCCGCAGTTAAGTGAGGGAACGCATGCAAAATATTTCTCACCCCTTACAATTGTGCGGACCAGCAGACCCTCCCTCTCTCGCGTTCGCTGTGGTCTGGGCATCTCCTTCCCCCTCACCTTCTCTGGCGATTTTCTAATCTAATCTAATATTTGTGTGTCGCGCACACCTAAACAAGCCCTAGGCGACTTAAGGAAAGGAAAAGGGTTAGGGTGGAAGGAAGGAGAAGAAGGGGGACAGGAAACATAAAACTCAAGCAAATTAAGTAAAGGTCAGGTGCTTATGATGATCCTAGAAGAATTAGTCGTCAAAGAGTGAAGTTTTCAGTTTCTTTTGGAATAGGGTATGGTTGGTTTCCGTTCTTATAGTCTCTGCAAGATTATTCCAGATTTTGAATCCGAGGAAGGTGAACATGGACTGGAAGATTCTTTTGTACTTGAGATTTTTTGTCGAAGGGAGGTTCAATTGGATTCTATTGAGAATTCTGCATGAGTTGGACCATGCATCAGTTAAGAGTTTGATGTGTGGGCTTGCTGAGTTGCCATATATAATGCGATGCATGATACTGGCTGTTTTGAATTTTATACAAGCTGTGATGGGCTGTTAATAAAGATGTTTGCAGTAGGTTGAGATGGAGTCGTATTTTTTCAGGCCGAAGATGAGTCTTACTGCAGTGTTTTGGATAAGTTGCATTTGCGGGATAAGGGTGGCGTTGACTCCCAGGTAGTAGGAGTTGCAGTAATCCAGTTGGGATAGAATCATCATCTGGCAATGGTGGCAAAGTGATGCTGGTGGAAGTATGGCCTGATGAGTCTTAGCTGTTTCATGATGAAGAGGGCTTTCTTTCGAAGATGGGATACTTGAGGTTCCATGGATAATGTGGAGTCTAGTATACAGCCTAGAATTTTAGAGGTTTTTTTCTATAGTAAGTATGGTGCCCGATTGGAGCGCGATGCTTGTTGGACATTGTAGAAATAGAGGATCTTGGTTTTGGTGGCATTTAATTTTAGTTTTTGAGCAGTTGCCCATGCTTGGATTTTTTCTGTATTATCAGAGATTTTCTATATTATCAGCCTGATTTTCTGCCACCAGTATTACGAGTAAGATGTCATCCGCGTATGACATTATGCTCTCATCTTCAAGTTGGATGTCTCCGAGTGAGCTCATGAACAGGTTGAAAAGGATAGGTGAGAGCGGTGATCCCTGCGGAACTCCACAGAAGGCCCTCCAGTTGTTGGAGTAAACACCGTCTTTTTTGAGTGTATTCTCTGTTCATGAGTAAGTCAATGAACCAGCACAGTACCGTATCTATTACCCCTGTCTCAGAGAGTTTTGCCAAGAGTAATTGATGATCGACTGAGTCAAAAGCTGCAGATATGTCAAATTTGAAGGAATATGGCCTGACGGCTTGTACTTAGAAGTTGTTTGATTTTGGTTAGTAAGGTCAGGATGAGGAGTTCTGTGCTGTTGTCTGAAACCGAACTGTGTCTGAAGAAGGCATCTATGTATGCTGTTAGTTTTTGTTTATGTGGATTTCAAGAAGTTTGGTGAGAATGGAGATGCCAGCCATGGGCCTGTAATTTGAAGGAGTTAGAAGATTTAGGAATTGGGGTTAGAGCTATTTTTCCCATTTCTTCCGGTAGGCATCCTTGGTTTAGGGATTTGTTCAGAAGGGAGTTGATCCTTATGATAATTTCCTTGGGCGCTGTTGTGAGGAGGGGGGACAGTTGTCTAAGTCTTGCATCGGGTGGCCAGTTTGCTTAATAGTTTTTGTGTGTCAGAGATAAACAGGGTTGTGAAGGTGGACCAGATGAGACCGGCCTTGCTGGTTTCTGTGGATTGTTCAGGTGTCATTCTGGGATGTGTTTGTGCTGTTGACTTGCTGGCTACAGTTTTGATCTTGTTCAGGAAGTAATCTGCTAGCTCTTGGGCTGTGGGTGTGTAGAGGTGATCTGTAGTGTTTTGTTTGGGGGGGGAGAAATAGTTTTTTGTTGGTGGTGGTTCCGGTTCCTATTATGTTGGCATAATAGCATTTCCTGGCTTCTGATATGTTGAACTTATATTTGTTGATTGCTGCTCTCCATAACCCTCTTTGGTTTAGTGCTCTCTTCTTTCGCCTTCTCCTTTCTAGTCGTCTGCATAGTTTTTTTCCTGCTCTTAGTGATTCTGTGTACCAGGGGGAGGTCCGGCTTTGTAGTATTTGGTGGGGGCGTAGGGGGAGAGAACATCCAAAGTATCGATTATGGACTTGTTCCAGTCTAGCATTGCTGTAGCGCTGTTTGAGGAGAAGATCAGAGATGTCGTTACTTGTCTCCAGAAGAGATCTGTATTGAGTTTTTTTGTATCAGTTTTTACTTCTTTTGCTATTTTATTTACGTGGTTTTCTACTGTGAGGTTCAGGTTGAATTTGAGAAGGTGGTGGTCAGACTAGGGCAGGGGTACGCAATTCCGGTCCTCAAGAGCTGGAGCCAGGTCAGGTTTTCAGGATCTCCACAATGAATATGTAGAGATGGATTTGAAGCACTGCCTCCTTGAGATGCAAATTTATCTCATGCATATTTATTGTGGATATCCTAAAAACCTGACCTGGCTCCGGCTCTCGAGGACTGGAATTGCCTACCACTGGATTAGGGGATAGGGGACCATTTGACATTTGTGGTGAGGTTGGCGGGGGTAGTAGCAAGTAGGTCATGTGTCCTTTTTCGTGAATTGGACCTGAGGACACGATAGTGATTTGAA
This sequence comes from Geotrypetes seraphini, assembly GCF_902459505.1. Lineage (NCBI taxonomy): Eukaryota > Metazoa > Chordata > Amphibia > Gymnophiona > Dermophiidae > Geotrypetes > Geotrypetes seraphini. The sequence continues at coordinate 514,632,457 of NC_047085.1, read as the reverse complement.
AGTCTTCAATTCGGGACCTGAGTTTAGAGACATCGTTATTGTTGGTCAGTTCGAGAGGTAGGTTGGCATCTCCTACGATGAGCAGGTTGGTGTGTTGGCATGCCAGGTTTGCTATTATTTCTAACAGTTTGGAGACTGTGTTTGAGTGGGGGTTTGGGGGCCTGTAGATCAGAAGAATTCCTAGGTTGTATAGCGTGGAGTTGGGTTTATCCTCTAGTTTGCAGGTTATGTATTCCCGATGTGGGTGGATGGCTGAGTCCAATTCTGTGATGGTCTCTGTAGGTTATTGCTAGTCCTCCTCCTAGGGATCTGGAGTATGTTGTATCCTTGCAGGCACAGGTGCGGAAGTTCTGGGCTATTTTGTTCTTCAAGCCACGTTTCTATGTTATTGGTTGTGATTAGTTCATTTAAGAGGAGCAGTTTATTTGTTACTGACCTTGCGTTAACATACATGCCTGGGATTGAGGTGGCAGTTTTGATGTGATGTTTGCTTTGCGAGGAGGTTTTTTCCTTTGTTTATTGTTCTTATTGCGTTTGTTCAAAAAATGGGTATGATCTTCTGGTGGTGTCCCTATGTGTGTTCGTTTGTTGTTGTGTGGGGTGTGTTGTTGTGTGAGGTAGTGGGTTACTGCAATGCAGTTGATATATAGTAACGATAGGATTTGCGAGATTGGGGTTCTCATTTTGAGATCTGCGTGTAGGTTTGCTTGTGTCAGGGTTCTTCTCTTGGTGTATGTTGTAGAGATCAGTCGTCGCCTTTCCATCGCTGCACAAAGGATCACAATAAGGTGCTTTAACAATATTGTTTAAATGCTGTCAAACTTTCAGAATTTGCAAATTTTTTGCTCAGAATTCCGCCAGGATTAATCAGTAGTTCAGATAGCATAGCTGGTTTTAAGAAAGGTTTGGACAAATTCCTGGAGGAAAAGTCCATAGCCTGTTATGAAGACAGTGGCATGGAATGTTGCTACTCTTTGGGTTTGGGCCAGGTGCTAGTGATCTGGATTGGCCTCCGTGAGAATGGGCTACTGGCCTTGATGGACCATTGGTCTGACCCAGTAAGGGTATTTTTATGTTCTTATTTTTGGGAATTATGGCCTATGTCAAGTTTTTATTTTACAAGATGATTCATGGTCTTGCCTTGAGTTGACTTGATTATTGAAGTTCCTTCTTTGTTCAGCTCCAAAACATTGAAAATACAGCTATTAAGACTTTTATGGGAGATTTTGCCTTTTTCTCCACTCCAGAAGGAAGCCCGTTGGCTACCATATTTTTATCGAGCCAAATTGAAGATGTTGGTTTTGACACACACAGCCTTTTACTGAGGTTTCTTGGGAAACTTTTTGATCCCTTATCGTCCCACACACACTTTAAGATCCCAGAACCAGAACCGTCTTATCCTGTCTCTGTCACGAGCCAAATTGGATCCTACTAGACTAGAGGATCAACGTTCCTTTATAGGGCACCAGCCATGTAGAATTCTCTGCCCCAGCATTTACGGTTAGAAAGTCATCTACGATAGATTGAACTCATTTTTATTCTTTAGCATTTTGGGAGCTCTAATGTTATGGTAGAGTTTTATACGTCACTGTGGGATCAACCTTACTGGTTCCTGTTTCATTGTTGTTTAGTTTTTGTATTAATATCAAGTATACTTAATAAATAAATATTAGTAAATTAAAAGCCCCCAGACTGGCAATTACATGCTTTGGTTTAAATCTTTTCTTGCTCTTTCTTTGGGAGCATCTTCTTTTTGGAGTTCTCTTGTAACTATTAGACTTGCTTTAAAACCAAAAAGTTTATATATTTTTGGATCCCAGGCAGCTCTAGAATTTTCCTTGAGAAAAGGAACATGCGATCAGAGGTGGTTGTAGGCGGGAAGAAGACTTTGGCTGTAGTTGTGGGTGGGCGAGTTCCTGTTTTGATATCTTCGTGGGCTGTATTTGCTCCTTTATACCTTTCTTTAATTGTTATTTTTCACTTTAGGTTTATTACTAATTGGAAAATTAGTTTCATAACCTAATTTTAAAAAGAAGAGAAAGGTTTAAAGACTTATTGCAGAATTTCCTTAACATGAGAAATCCCATGTAGTCGTCTGAGCCCAGAAAATGTTGTTTCTTGATCATTAGTACTAAAGCGCGATTACCTTCTTTTATTTCTATCCAGCAGATACTGAGGCAGTGCAGGAGACGAAGAGGGAGGAGAATCAAGAAAACTGGCTTCTAGAAATTGAGCCCATCCCAAGACAATCAGGAAATGTCAGTGAGAATATTTCCCAGAGGAATGAGGGTCAAAACACAAGGAATTATGAACAGGAATCGGAGAAGAAGCCGAGAGACCCTGCAAGAGACTCCCTGGATGCAGTCACTGAGAGTGAGAAAAGTGACAGGGAACTCACAAACATCCCTGAGCTCCAGAGACATCCGAGAGAAGAGAGACCCTTACGAAGTAAAAACGGCGACCAAATGGCTTTTCAACTCCACCAGGGAGAGAGGAAAGGAAAGAAATCCATTCTATGCGACACCACTGGAGAAAGCCTTGGTAAGATATATCATTTATTATTGCTCAAGAGAATCCGCCCCAGGGTGAGACCCTTTTTGTGTTGTCAATGTAGAAAAAGCTCCAAACGAAAGGTGAATGTATCACAGCATTAGTTCCAAGGGATGGGCAGCCCAAAAATGTTGTTTTGTTATAGTTTCTCTGGATTTTTGTTTCAGGAGCAATATCAGCAAGAGTGTGAACTATTTGGAAATGTGGCACACTCTTATGAAAAAAAGGGGCCTTGTTTCTGATGGTGCTCCAGTGGGTCACACGTGTGTAGCATTTGCAAAGAGGAGACACTATTACTGGCGAACCAAAAGACACCAAATGTCTTTTCTGCTTGCTTTAGTTTAATGACATGGGATATGTCCTGGGCTTTTCCATGTCATTGCCGTCTCTTTTAATTCCACACCAGAGAACACACTAGGAAAACTACTGAGTGCACGAAATCTCCTAATTGGGAGCATTTCTTAATGAAGATCCTAAAAATAACCATGGCCAGATACTGAAGCTGAGAAAAGCATGTTTTAAGCAGGAGGAGAGGCTGCCCATGGCTTAGACCACGCTGAAAAGGTTTGTTGATTCATTATACTTGATGAATTACACAATTTTGGACCTGCCAAGTTAGAGGATTTGCAAAATAATTAATAAAAAATCCAGAAAGTTAGAAATAACTCCATAAATTACATAACAGAAGAGGTTCAGATATACTGGGGAAAAAGATGGGACATAGGACCTAGTGATTTCTGCCCTGCTCCTGCCGTCCTTAAAAATTTTAAGAAAAAGCTTTCAAAACAAATGAGTCTTAAGGTTAACTTTGAACTGATCTAGGGGCAAAGCATTCCCCAAAATGGGGGCATGAAATAAAAAAGCATCGTTTCTTCTAGAGTCCCAGTGACCCAGGAGAGAGATGGTCTGGCCAGCCGATGGTCATCAAGGGAGCAAAGTGTTCGCCCCAGCACATAGGGTATACTTTCCTTTGCCAGATAGTCCGGGGTCCCCTCTCTAAGTGCTCTGAAGGTCAGAATCAGGATCTTGAAATGTCTTCTCTAAGCGATAGGCAGCCAGTGTAATTGGGAGAATAATATATAGACAGCCCAATAGTCAAGAATTGAGATGGAACCAGAACTAGTGAAGGTAACTCCAGAAGAAAAGCACTAGAAAGCTCATTCCAGAAAATTGTTGCTGTTAGGAGATTCCATCACCTTGGAACACAAGTCAAGGAGCCTAAAATAGTGAAGTGTCTCCCAGGATCCTCGGCTTCCAAGAATCCCAAACAAATATTATCTCTAATTAGGAAAGAATCTAGGAATTCTAAAGCTGATGTTGTTATCCATTTGGGTTCAATGACGCACCAGCAATACCCCACTTGTGGTGCAGAAAGCTTTTTGGGAGCCAGGAGAGGGGTTGAAACCTTTTTGTAAAGACTGTAGCTTTTTCGGAAGTACTGCCTACATATGGAAAAGAAGAGGGAAGAGTAGGAAATAGTGAGATCTTCAATAGGTGGCTCAGAGCCTGGTGTCATCACGAAGGCTTTAGGTACAGAGGAGGATGAGGAAATACATGGAAAAACAAGAGAGTATATTGTAATGACAGGTAAAAGGATCCTTGCTGAGAAATTCACGCCATGGGTTTCTAGGCGTTTAAACTAGAAGGTGGGGGTGGCATAAGCAGGACACACGGTGGCCACCCCCAGCAAAGACAAGATAGCAACGTACACAACGATATTAGTGATACCCTTCTTAGCAAGGCAACTGGCAGTGAGACTAACTAGGCAGCCAGCAAGCCAGGGAATTTAAAGAAAGCAAAGGCAAAGTCCCAATCCCTCCCGAGAGTTCACCCCAAGGAGCAAGACCCGATTCAGTTTTAGAATCACTCTTTGGCGAGTAGAGATGACATGTTTGGGTCACTCGGGAAAGTCCAAAAAGAGGAGCAGAGCAGCAATCACTAGGAAATGGTCCATCATACAAACAGCAGTAGCAGCGCTGACCATCCCAGCACGATCCAGGCAGTGGTGGAGTCAGGTCAGACCCTGAAATGAAGCGGATGTACAGTGGCGACATTCATAGCCTCCTTTCCTGACGCACATAAAAATGAACACCCTAACTCAGTGGTAGGCAAACTCATTAGTCAAAAGAGCCAAAGGTCAGCAGTACAACGATTAAGATTTCTTTTGAGAGCCAAATTTCTTTTCAAGAACCATGTTTTTAGGAGTCGTTTTAAACTAGCTACTAACATTCAATAAAACCAGATATCATAATAATAGTAATTTTATTTATTGCCCAAAAATATTTTTTACATTAAAATATAAATATGACAAAAAACATATTTAATGACACTCCGCTCACCCGCACATAGTCAAAATCGATTTGTGGCAGAGCCTAGAGAATGACACGGGGGAAAACTTTGTCCCCATCCTCGTGAGCTCTGTCCCCGTTCCCACAAACCATCTGATCCCATCCACACAAGCCTGAAATAGTTTTATACTGAACTTATTAAAGTATAAAAAGAAACAATATTCTGTACAATTGTCAATTTATAAATCAGCGTCTTCTCCCCACTCTCTCTTCCCCATTTCCCTTCAGCATCCTCAGCCCACTCTCTCTCCACTTTCCTTCAGCGCACACATATAAAAACAAGCAAGCAATTTTATATCATTTTCATTCTATTCATTCATAGAAATTAAAGTCTAAATAATGCCAGTAACAAAACATGATTTTACAAAAATAATTCCCTGCACAGTCAAGGCTGCAAGGATTACTAGATGTCTTTCAGCAGCAACCCTCCCTCCCCTCCCCTTACTTTTATGGCGATTTTCTTTTTTTTTTTGTGTTCCCGCTGCCCGAACCGACTTTCATCAAGTCATGCATGTGTGGCTGCCAAAACTTCTCCTCTGATGCAACTTCCTGTTTCCGGTTACATCACAGGAGAAGTTTCGGCAGCCACATACGACTTGATGAAAGCTGGCTCGAGCAGCTGGCATATGGAAAAAAAAAAACTAGAAAATTGCCATGGTAATGTAAGGGGGAAGGAGGGAGATGTTTGATCGGTGACGTGTCATTCTCCATCTCAAGGGTGCCCACACTCTTTGGACTTGCGAGCTACTTTTAAAATGACCAAGTCAAAATGATCTACCAGCAATAACATTTAAAAAAACACAAAACACACTGTACGCACAGAAAATATTAATTATCATTTATATTCCACGGGTTTTCAAAGAGGTCAAGGCAGATGACTTTATGCAATGTCACCTCAGGAACAACTATACAAAAATAGACAAATATACCCCCCTCCCTTTTTACTAAATCATGATAGCGGTTTTTAGCGCAGGGAGCTGCGCTGATTGCCCCACGTTGCTCTCGATGCTCATAGGCTCCCTGCGTTAAAAACCACTATCGTGGTTTAGTAAAAGGGGGCCATTATGCAAAATATAGACAGCAGATATAAATTCTCAAAACGGACACATTTTGATCACTAAATTGAAAATAAAATCATTTTTCCTACCTTTGTTGTCTGGTGATTTCATGAGTCTCTGGATGCACTTTTTTCTTCTGACTGTGCATCCAATATTTCTTCCCTTCTTTCAGCCTCCTGTATGCTTCCTGTCCTCCAGACCTCATTCCCTCCCCCAACTTTTTCTTTCTTTCTCTATGTCCCCTTTCTTTCTGTATGTCTGTCTTTCTCCGTGCTCCATTTCTGTCTGTCTCCTGTCACCCTTCTTTCTTTCTGTCTCCCTGCCCCCCTTTCTTTCTTTCTCCCTGCCCTCCCCCAAGCCACCGCCATCGGGGAACAAGCCGCCACCGCCGCTCTCCTTGCTTCCCTTCCCCGTAAAGAGGACGCTGAAGCACCAGGCCGACCAACCTTCCCCACCTGATGTCAATTCTAACGTTGGAGAGGAAGTTCCAGAGGTTGGTTGGCCCGGCGCTTCAGTGTCCTCTTTACAGGGAAGGGAAGCAGGTTGGGCACCCCTGCTCTAGCTAGCAGAGCCGCACTCAAGTGGCTAAAGAGCCGCGGTTTGCCAATCATTGCCCTAGCTGATTGCCTGGCAGGGACAATTGCATTCAACTACATCTGAATTCTGTGTGGTAGCGCTTCCCTGAATATTTTAATAGAGAGCAGTGAACTACTACACTGTTGACCCATAATATGCTATTAGTTTCTTGATCTTTGCCAGCCTATTTTAATGCAACAACAAAAAGACCTGTGAATGCTGATATTCTGAAAATAAAAATACATATGAAAAAGTCCAACCGGACCCTACACGCCTTTCTTAGGGGTCCAATTGATGTCAAATGCACAAATAGAGAAATGGACCTAAAACAGTGTACTTGTCTATATGCAAAACACAAATGGCACAAAAAAAAAATCAACATCCACAGGTTGTTTTTTTTTTTGTTGTTGGATTGATTCTTCTGTGGATTTTTGGGTCTTCTTTTTTTCTTTTGTTGTGTAGCCTGTTTTAATCAACAGGCATTAATCTGTTTGTTTTCATATAAGGGAGTAAAGTGTGTTATAAAGAAAAACCAAAAAACTGAAGATTCCTGAAAGCTCTCTCAACACATCACCTCTACTGACACCCTTGTTTTGTTTTATGCTATAATTCCCAGGTACATTAGATAGATTGTGAGGGAAAATGTTTGAGGATCTGAATAAATATATTCTGTCCCGAGTCCCCTTAGGAGATTGGTAAAGTTATGTTTTGAAAAAAAACCCCTAAATCAAATTACTTAGCTTTTGTTCAACATCAAGTCATGTAAAAACAACTTTTCACCATCTGCCAATTAAAGGGTTAATACAAGCAGGAATAAAATGAATTACTTAAGAAATGCTTTATTAAAGATTTTATATCGTATCTAAGAATGCACAAAATAATCCAAATGAGAGATAAACATTCTACATCTTTATATTATGATACAAAACTTTTCTTGTCATCAAACAGGTTTAAACTGTCACCAGAGGATCCATGAGAGTGAGAGGCCATTCACAAGTCCAAAATGTGGCAAAAGTTTTAATCACCAATCAAATTTAAGAAGACTTGAGAGGATTCATACCAGAAAGAGACTGTATACCTGTTCAGAATGTGGGAAAAACTTTACTCGGCAATCAACTTTAAAAATGCACGAGAGGATTCATACTGGAGAGAAACCATATACCTGTTCAGAATGTGGGAAAAACTTTACTCAGCAATCACATTTAATAACGCACAGGAGGATTCATACTGGAGAGAAACCATATACCTGTTCAGAATGTGGGAAAAGCTTTACTCAGCAATCAGCTTTAAAAAAGCATGAAATGATGCATACTGGAGAGAAACCATATACCTGTTCAGAATGTGGTAAAAGATTTAATCAGCAATCACATTTAATAACGCACAAGAGAATTCATACTGGACAGAAACCATATGCCTGTTCAGAATGTGGTAAAAGATACAGTCATCTTTCAGCTTTAAAAATGCACGAGAGGATGCATACTGGAGAGAAACCATATACCTGTTCAGAATGTGGTAAAAGATTTAATCGGAAATCACAATTAATAACACACAGGAGGATTCATACTGGAGAGAAACCATATACCTGTTCAGAATGTGGGAAAAGGTTTACTCTGCAGTCAACTTTAAAAATGCACGAGAGGATGCATATTGGCGAGAAACCATATACCTGTTCAGAATGTGGGAAAAGATTTAATCGGCAATCACATTTAATAACGCACAGGAGGATTCATACTGGACAGAAACCATATGTCTGTTCAGAATGTGGGAAAAGATACAGTCATCTTTCAGCTTTAAAAATGCATGAAAGGATTCATACTGGAGATAAAGCATATATCTGTTCAGAATGTGGTAAAAGATACAGTCATTCAGCTTTAAAAATGCACGAGAGGATTCATACTGGAGAGAAACCTGCTCAGAATGTAGGAAAATCTTTACTCAGCAATCAACTTTAAAAATGCACGAGAGGATGCATACTGGCGGGAAACCATATACCTGTTCAGAATGTGGGAAAAGCTTTACTCAGCAAACACATTTAATAATGCACATGAGGATTCACTCTGAAGAGAAACCATTTACCTGTTCAGAATGTGGGGAAAGCTTTAGTGTTCAGTCAATTTTAAAAATACATGAGAGGATGCATACTGGAGAGAAACCATATACCTGTTCAGAATGTGGGAAAAGCTTTACTCGGCATTCAAGTTTAAAAATGCACAAGAGGATGCATACTGGAGAGAAACCATATACCTGTTCAGAATGTGGAAAAAGCTTTACTCGGCAATCAGCTTTAAAAATGCACGAGAGGATTCATAATGGAGAGAAACCATATACCTGTTCAGAATGTGGAAAAAGCTTTACTCGGCAATCAGTTTTAAAAATGCACGAGAGGATTCATACTGGAGAGAAACCATATATCTGTTCAGAATGTGGGAAAAGCTTTACTCAGCAATCGGCTTTAAAAATGCACGAAAGGATGCATACTGGAGAGAAACCATATACCTGTTCAGAATGTGGTAAAAGATTTAATCAGCAATCACATTTAATAACGCACAGGGGGATTCATACTGGAGAGAAACCATATACCTGTTCAGAATGTAGCAAAAGCTTTACTCAGCACTATAATTTAAAAATGCACAAGAGGACTCATATTGGAGTAAAATCATATACTGGTCAGAATGTGGTAAAAACTTAAATGAAAGTCACATGAGGCATAAGAGGACTCAAAGAGGAGGTATAGAAAGGTGTATACGAATATCCAGGAGTGGAAGAAGGGACAATCCTGAGAGAAAATATTGGCATTTCTTGCTCTCTTATATATCTTTGGTATTTTTTACTTTCAGTGTAAATTTTTTTTAAAATATCATAGATATAATTTGAGATACCACGTCAGTAAATATATCAGTGGCTACCTTCCCCACACATTCTACCAACATGGTTCTGACATCTCCCACGAGCAGTTCTGAAGTTGGGCTTTAATGGAGATTGTCTATGATGCTCCATGGGATGTAATCAGTTCTGGGGCCAGCATGTGCCTGTGTATTCATGAGTGGAGCTTACAAAAATAGGCAGTGATTTAGGGCAGATCTCTGCACGCTGGCCACTAAATTTATTCTCATACTTTTCTCACACCTTCAGGCCTACTGTCATATACCTCAAATCTCATCCAGGTTTAAACTGTCCTCAGAAGATCCATGAGAGTGAGAGGCCAAGTCCAGAATGTGGTAAAAGATATAGTAATTCTTCAGATTTAAAAAGGCACAAGAGGATTCATACTGGAGAGAGACCCTATATATGTCTAGAATGTGGTAAAAGCTTTAGTCAGCAATAAGATTTTAATTAACTTGAAAGGATTCATAGTGGAGAAAACCCATCTATCTGTCCAGAATGTGGTAAAAGCTTTAATTAGCAATCACATTTAAATATTCACGAGAGGAGTCATACTGGAGAGAAACCATATACTAGTTCAGAATGTGGTAAAAACTTTAAATGGCAATCAAATTTAAAAGAGCACAGATTCATACTGGAGTAAAACCATATACATGTTCTGAATGTGATAAAAGCTTTATTCAGCAATCGCATTTAAATCTGTACAAGAGGCTTCATACTGGTCAAAATGTGGGCAAATCCTAAATGCAAATCACATTAGATAAATATAAAAAGATTCACACAGAAGGTACAAAATGAAGGTGTATATGAATGTCCAGGAGTGGCGGAAGGAGCAACTATCAAGCAGACATTCCTGAGAAAAAATATTGGCATTTTCTGCTCTGTTATTTTTGACTTTTAGTTTATGCCTAGACTGTACGTTCTTAGATGTGAAGAGGGAATCAGCCTCATAGAAATAGATTTTAAACCTGTAAATATTTAAGCCTGTAAACCGCTCTGAACTGTTTTGTGGTATTGCGGTATACAAAAATAAAGTTATTATTATTATTATTTTAGACAATGCTCACTGTCCCCGGCTGAATATTGTCCTATAACAATTCAGCAATTAATACAAATTGGAAAACAACTAATTATATATACAAACTGTGATTATTTGGAATATACAAAGTAATCCATGTGAGAGAGAAATATTGTACAGCGTTATATTATGATTAAAACCTTTTATCCGTCAATGAAAACAAAAACAAAAAACTGTGGATACAGATGTTCTAGAGATAATTTATTATACACTGACATATAAAAACATGAAAATTCAGTTTAAAAAAATACAGTGATAAAATTCAAACCGGACCCTACATGGTCCATGTATCGGTGAACACGCCTTCCTCAGGGGTCCTAAAAGGAAGAGGTGAGAAAGATAAAAAGATAGAAAGATAAGAAATGACTGTGATGCCAATCTGGAGCATGCATATTAGTGTCTATACTCGACTGCAAGATAAAACAAGTGAGCCAAGTGTGATCATGACAGAGAAATAGACAGAGAGATAGACAGAGAAAGAGATAGATCTGTATTGCAAAGAGGCTTTTATAGCTTGGAATCTTATTCTGAATATAGAAAACTATTGAGCTTCAATAGAAGTTAAATCTCCCCCTCCTTAGTAAACTTGTGCTAGACAGAAGAATAATAGGCTGAAGTCATATGTGATTTCCAGTATGTCTCTGACAATAGTTTCTGATTAACTTTAGTTATCTGTGCACCTGGACCCATAATAATCCTAAGCACCCTCTTAATCAGACATTAACACCTTTTAGCTAATCATGATTTAATCAGGGCTATTTGAAACCATCTTTTAGGGCTGCTTTCTGTGAATTCTGTGCACTCAGGGTCTATCTGCATTCACATGCCAAGGTCAGATTGATATAATTTCCTATAGGCCTTTGCTGACATTAGTTATGCCAACTGAAAATGCTGATTGCTAGCAATAGTTATGCTGACATATATGACTTTGAAGAGACTTCATTTAGAATATTGTGTCCAATTCTAGAGGCCGCACCTTCATAAAGATATAAAACGGATGGAGTTGGTCCAAAGGAAGGCAACTAAAATGGTGTGTGGTCTTCGTCATAAGGCATATGGGGACAGACTTAAAGATCTCAATCTGTATACTTTGGAAGAAAAGCAGGAGAGAGGAGATATGATAGAGACATTTAAATACCTACGTAGTGTAAATGCGCATGAGTCGAGTCTCTTTTATTTGAAATGAAGCTCTGGAATGAGAGGGCATAGGATGAAGTTAAGAGGTGATAGGCTCAGGAGTAATCTAAGGAAATACTTTTTTACAGAAAGGGTGGTAAACGCGTGGAACAGTCTCCCGGCAGATGAGATGGAGGCAGAGACTGTGTCTGAGTTCAAAAGGGCCTGGGATAGGCCCGTGAGATCTCTCAGAGAGAGAAAGAGATAATGGTTACTGTGGATGGGCAGACTAGATGGGCCATTTGGCCTTTATCTAAGAAAAACATACAGAAATAAGCATAGAAACATGAAATAGACTGCAGATAAGGGCCACGGCCCATCAAGTCTGCCCACCCCAATAACCCTCCCCTACCTTTCTCTGTGAAGAGATCCCAAGTGACAATCCCATTTTGTCTTAAAATCAGGCACGCTGCTGGCCTCGATTACCTGTAGTGGAAGATTATTCCAGTGATCAACCACCCTTTCGGTGAAGAAGTATTTCCTGGTGTCACCGTGTAGTTTCTCACCCCTGATTTTCCACGGATGCCCTCTTGTTGCCATGGGGCCTTTGAAAAAGAAGATATCTTCTTCCACCTTAATTCGGCCAGTGAGATATTTGAACGTCTCGATCATGTCTCCCCTCTCTCTGCGTTCCTCGAGTGAGTATAGCTGCAATTTTTTCAGCCGTTCCTCATACGGGAGATCCTTGAGTCCCGAGACCATTCGGGTGACCATTCGCTGGACTGACTCAAGTCTCAGCACATCTTTGCGGTAATGCGACCTCCAGAATTGTACACAGTATTCCAGATGGGGTTTCACCATGGATCTATACAATGGCATAATGACTTTGGGCTTATGGCTGACGAAACTCCTACGTATACAACCTATGATTTGTCTAGTCTTAGATGAAGCTTTCTCCACTTGCTTGTCAGTCTTCATGTCCTCACTGATGATCACCCCTAAGTCACGTTCTGCTACAGTCCTCGCTAGGATCTCACCATTAAGGGTGTAAGTCTTGCATGGATTTTGGCTGCCAAGGTGCATGACTTTACATTTTTCGGTATTGAAACTTAGTTGCCAGGACTTGTACCAGCGCTCCAGTAGGAGTAGGTCGTACACCAAACTGTCGGGCTTTGAGTTTCCGTCCGGCACTGTGCTTTTGTCTGTTGTGTTCTTGCCTACTACATTGCATAATTTGGCGTCATCGGTGAATAGCGCTATTTTACTTCGAAGCCCCTCAGCCAAGTCCCTTATGAAGATGTTGAATAGGATCAAGCCCAAGACCGAGCCCTGCGGCACTCCACTGATCACCTCCGTCATTTCGGAGGGGGTGCCGTTTACCACCACCCTCTGAAGCCTACCTCCAAGCCAGTCCCTAACCCATGCTGTCAATGTGTCTCCCAATCCTATAGAGCTCATCTTGC